>NC_054371.1:200674490-200919490 GCF_017654675.1 Xenopus laevis
TCCAAACACACATTTGATGGGAATAATCCTTTAATTCCAGGTCAAATATGTTGATAATAAAATGTAGAAATCATCAGAATATCTGAAGCTTACCGTGATAACAGCTTTGCTAAGGCAAATGGATCCCCTGCAGCCATACTCTGTCTCGTCCTCTGATTTGTAGTAGCTTAACGTGTTGTTTTTAAGGTCTACCCATCGATCCTGCCAGCCATGAATATAGTTGGTCCACTGAAGGGATTAAAAAATAAAAATAATAAGTCATTATAATGTATGGCAGTCAAAGATATACATATTTATGAGAGAAAATTAAAATGTTGACTGTGCGTGCAGTTACAACCAACAGTATAAAATGAATACGAATATGGACAAAAAAATATAAATAATGCACTTGAATAGCATTGTCTCTATAGAGGACTAGCATGTGCACTCAGCAAATCAACTAGAACAGGGACGTCCAACTTGCAGTGCTCAGAGGAGGATGCTGGGAGCTGTAGTAGTCAACTGATACAAAGGAGATATGTTAAATTTCTATCTAAAATTTATTTATTACATAAAATACTACCTATATTCCCTTTGTGCCATAATTAGCAAGTAAACATGTCGCTCCTGAACAAGACCAGAGCAAGTTATGTCTGCACACCCCAGCCTTACTGATGGTATACTGAATTCCAAGCTGCTGGTTCTTCCACATTTAACATTCCCTGCTGCTGATCCACAACTTCTACTTCAGTTTCAGACATCTCTTTATAACGGACCATGAACTAAAGCTTTATACATTATGCAGTTCGCTTTCCTAAACCGCCCTATGAAGACATTGTGGGCATTTTGCAACACGCGTCGTAGAGGGTTAGTTACTACCATCCAATTTTTTTTTTATTAAACAGAGCTCCACCAAACTCCCATCCACGATTTTGCCTTACTTATCATTGAATTAACTCGGATCAGAGGAAAGCTCGATAAAATCGAGAAAAAACCCGAATCGTACAATTTTACCCTGAATCACTCGATTTTTTCGGGTTATTTCCCGAAAACCCTGCATTTTTTGGATTATTGGGCTAAACCCAGAGCAAACCACTATATCTTCAAATTGGTTTGAGATGGAAGATTTTCAGATTCAGGCTTTTTGCAGAATCGGGGTAATTTGAGGGTTTTTTTCCAAAAAAAGTTTTAACCCCAAAAAGCCGAACCAGAAAAATTTGAGTTTTTGTAAATAACCCTCTTAGAATTGATATTTCAACTGCTGTCAGTGACCCAGACAAATAGAGGACATTTCAACTTGCAGGGTAAAAAGAGGCAGAACTGGAATATTAAAGATGTATGAAAACACAATATAAAGCCCTATTAAAAGTACCTTTAGAATAGGTCTATCTCCAGTACCTAAGTTAAAACTCATATAAATGTGAACATCCACTTTCAGAATTAACATTACATACCATGCTGATAACACAATCAATTAGGAACAATCAGAAAGCAGATCCAATTGTGGGGCCCCAACTTAATAAAGGAGGCAGATTGAGAAGCAATGTCACACTGGTGCTGTATAGAATGTACTGAACTGTCATTGTGTTTATAGGCAGAGACACGCGG
Source organism: Xenopus laevis (assembly GCF_017654675.1). Classification (NCBI taxonomy): domain Eukaryota; kingdom Metazoa; phylum Chordata; class Amphibia; order Anura; family Pipidae; genus Xenopus; species Xenopus laevis. The sequence goes on from NC_054371.1 coordinate 200,676,078, forward strand.
TCAGATTTGGGGAGATTAGTCACCCGGTAACAAATATCCTCTTCTTTGGGGCGACCAATCTCCCCGAACTGCCTTACAGCCGGCTAGAATGAAAATCGCTGTCGTGATGGCAATCGGAGAGCTTCAATTTTCAAAGTCGCCCCGAAGTGGCAACTTCTGGATACGATCTACAGAAATTCTAGTTATTTATCCCTTCAAGGAGAAATAAACACCCTTGATAATAAAACGCCCTAATCTCCATAGTCCCCCAATCCTGCTCCCCCCGCACATGTGTTCACACAAGTAAATGCACCTAAGCTAAGGTAATTACCCTTCATCGCAGAGTCAGCGCAGTGGAGCTCACGGGCGCTATCTTCCAGTGCTTCGGTAATTTTCTGGTGCCTTCGGCAGTTTCCGCATGCGCAGTTGTTCGGGACCGGAATATTGTTACAACTGCACATACGTAGATACAGCTCTTACTTACCTAAGATTCCTGAAGGGCTGAAGACAGCCCCAGTGAGCTCCGCTGCGCTGACCTGTGTCGGGGGGCGGGGGCAGTGGAGCAGGGAGGGGGACTATGGAGGGTAGGGGTTTTTATTAGGGATGCACAGAATCCAGGATTCGGTTCGGAATTCGGCCTATTTCAGCAGGATTTGGATTTGCCGAATCCTTCTGCCTGGCCGATCCGAATCTGAATTTGCATATGCAAATTAGGGGTGAGGAGGGAAATTGCGTGACTTACTGTAACAAAACAAGGAAGTAAAAAAACGTTTCCCTTCCCACCCCTAATTTTCATATGCAAATTAGGGTTCGGATTCAGTTTGGTATTTGGCCAAATCTTTCATGAAGGATTCGGTGGGGGGTTCAGCCAAATCCAAAATAGTGGATTCGGTGCATCCCATTGTTTTTATTAGCAAGGGGGTTTAATGCTCCTTTCAGGATTTATTTAATATAAACACAAGTTGATGGTGGCACTTGAACATCATAGAATTATGGCATTAGAACTTGGACTGCGTGACTGGCAAGAACAGACTGAAAACTGGTTAGTTCAGCTGTGCCTCTTTGGGCAACACTCCATGTAGTTAATGGTTTTGGGAGAAAACATTATGACAAAAGACAAAGGATATCTGTGACTCATATCTGATTATATACCGGTAGTTAAAGGGAATCAGTGCTTGTGGCTCACGGGTGTAAATGTCGGTAAAACATTGTGTCATGTATTCACGCGTATTACTGTATTTGTTTTACAACTGCTGCACCAATCAACTAATTGCCTTGTGTTGCAAAATGAAACTGAATGCCTGTGCTTTCCTATAATGACTTATTGACTGGCCTCAGGGAGTGTACAATCTTGTGGTCGCCATTTAACAAGGAAAGACTTATAGCTGAAAGGCACGTGGCTATAAGCCCCATGGTTCCCAAAGACCAGTCTCCTTCCTACAGTCCAGAATATGTTGCTTGATAACTTTTATCTTCTGGGGGCAATGGAATTGTGCACAGTATGCAACAGTCATTCTTAGAAAGACATAAGGACACACTGGGATTTAGTTTTTGGCTTGAGGGGGAGAGCTGGCTTCCTTTACAATATTTAAATAGTTGGAACCAATAGTGAGTGCTGGGAATAATAAGTGGCAGACAGATATTACTTTCAAAAGCAATTCGATTTACAATTTACAATTAACTAACCATTAATTTGGATGTGTAAATTGCTTAAAGGGAAACAGTCACCCTGTCACCTTAAATAGTTCCCCCTATCAGAGGTGTGGGCTAATAGAGGTTGGGGAAAAAAATATTTTTTTTTAAAAAATAAAAAAACAATTTTCCTTTCCAGCATTACACTGTCTGCACCAAAAGGGACTTCCCAGGGCAGGCAGCCATGTTGGGGAATACTTATGCCCAAAATGAACAAGTGCCGCATGTGTGGTACACAACATGGCCACTCTCATTGGGAGGTCCCTCCCAGTGCGGACAACCCAACACGAGGCATTTAAAAAAAAAATTATATATATATTTTTTTTTTGTTTCCTCCAATCAGAGTGCAGGTTCTATTAGCCTGCAATTCGGATGATAGAAATTGTATTTTTTTTTTTTCCATGAGGCAAAATTTTATTTTTAGGTTAACAGCCCCTACATACAAAGCATAATTTAATCTACAAATGGCTTAAAGGAGAACTAAAAATGAATATGGCTAAGAATGCCAATTTTATATAATGAATTTATTGGACAAGCCTAAAGTTTACGCTTCTCAATAGCAGCAATAATCCAGGACTTCAAACTTGTCACAGGGGGTCACCATCTTGGAAAGTGTCTGACACTCACATGCTCAGTGGGCTCTGAGCAGTTAAGTTTAGGGGTCGTTATATTGTGACATTTACATTCTATGTGTACTGTTATCTTTTGTATTGGTACCTAAGTTCAGTAAGTGACAGCAGGACAGAGCATGTGCAGTGAATCAGCAGAAAAGAAGATGGGGAGCTACTGGGGCATCTTTGGGGGCACGGACGTTCTCTAGTACTAAAGGGCTGTGGTTGCCTTGGGCTGGTACAGAAGCCCAAAACAAAATGTACAACATTTCTAGCTACTTCTTTAGTTAAAGGGGGAACGATCGCGAAAATGAAAATTTAATCTCGTACTGAAGTAAGAAACTTACATACAATCAATTAAAAATGCTGCATTGTTTCTGAAATAATCAAGTTTATATTCACTATTTCTCTCTCAGCATCGGTTTCTCTTAATTCTGTCTTCATGCAGCAGTTGGGTCAGCTGAATGATCCAATATCTCTTATAGGGGGCTCCCTTTCCTAGCAGATGAATCAGAGCTCACTCAAATTACTGATTCAAGTACAAACAAAATCTAACAAAATAACTGCCTTTTGCACAAATTCTGCATGTAGAGAGACAGGATTTCTGGTGATTTTAACAGTGAGCTCTAGTACATCTTTTGGGCAAAGGAGCACCTCTATAAGATATATTGGATCATTCATCTGACACCCAACTCCTGAATAAAGACAGAGGAGAAACATATGGTGAGAGAGCAATAGTGAAGCTGAAGCTAATATAACATTTTCATGATAGTTCCCCTTTAAGCTTTAGTTCTCCTTTAAGGCAGGAGTGACATTTTGGGTGTAACGTTAAAAAAAAAAAACCGTCAGTACAATTTCAGCTAGGAGAAAAGACTTCTAGTTAGCTAGAGTGGGAAGCAGTTCTATTTATTTTATCATGCGAAGTAGAACCCTCTTTGTATAAGCCCCCGGGGAAGCGTGTCTTGGCAGTACAGTTAAACAGAACTTTCTATAAGATTTAAAGAAAAAAAATATATACATTTAAATGGTAGGGGTTAGCTATGACCGTAAACTGTTCTCGCAGACTGACACAAATTAGAGGGACAATAATATATAAATACACACATCTACCTTCCCACAAGTTCCAGCAAGGGAAATATCTGAAATTCTCAAGTATTTAACTAAAATAAAAATAAACCACTATATTTTGTTAAAAATAAAAGAAAGAGTGAGGGCAGGATCCAGCATTCATAAGTGTCATAATGATCTGGTGACAAACCAAACAGTTGGGCAAAAAAAATGGTCTAAGGGCAGGGGCACACAAAGCTACTGGGGGAGGAGATTAATCACCCAGTGACAAACCGCTTCTTGTTCAGGTGACTAATCTCTCCAAACTGCCTCCCCGCCTTCTTGAATCTAAATCGCCGGCGGGATGGCACTCGGATCACTTTGTTTTCCGAAGTTGCCCAAAGTTGAGGCAACTTCAGAAATCAAAGCAATCCGAGTGCTATCCCGCCGGCGATTTAGAATCAAGCCGGCGGGGAGGCAGTTTAATTAATTAAAAAAAAATTAAAAAAGAAGATCCAAATTATAGAGAAATGTCTTATCTTCTGCATAAGGGATGAGGCACACTGGGCGATTCAGGGAGATTTAATCGCCTCATCTTTGCAGTGACCAATGTCCCCGAACGCCTTCCCTGTCTTGCGCCAGCTAAAATGAAAAATTACCTGCGCTAAAGCACACGCGACGCTTCGTTTTCTGAAGTCGTCCGAAGTTGCCTCACGAGGAAACTTCAGGCAACTTCGGAATACGAATCGGCGCATGTGCTTTAGTGCAAGACAGACAGGCGTTCGGGGAGATTGGTTGCCGCAAAGACGAGGCGATTAGTCACCAGGCCACTAAATCCCCCCGAATCACCCAGTGTGCCCCTACCCTAAAAGGTCCCATAGCTGTACTTTGATAAATTCTGGAAAGACTGCCACAATGTGGAGATTGGTTACAATGGTTTATAAAACTTCAGAGTAAGTGAACACTTGTAGGTGAAAACGCAAAACTTTTACTTTAAAAAAAATAAAAATAAGAGAAAGACACGCAAAGAAAAAAAAAATGTTCATTCCAAGAAGTGACTCTACACAAACTATAATAATATTCACAGTTGTGATTTTTTTTTTTTAATAAGAATGGAGAAACTCTTGCACAGAGGATAGAAAGCCAGAATTCTGTTTTTACAATTCCCAGAAATTCAAAACCCATCTGTGTGCAACCCAAGCTGCTATAGTAAAACACAAAAATACTTCCATATTATGACTTTTCAGTGCTCTGGAATCCAGCCTTTGTGGCCCTGTTCACAGCTGCCATCTTGATTTTCATAAACATGTAATTCCCACCCTCTAATAAAGGGAATAAACCCAGGCAGAACTGTGCATGCCTGTCGATTCAGAGGCCTCAAGTGCTTTAAAACACTGACCACAGTGATCAGGAAGGAGAGGAGGCAGTTAATTACACCATCATAGGCTTATGTGTCCATTACATTGTATACAAAATAATTTTGTTTTGCTCGTTCAAGGCAATGATAATGCCAATTATCTGTAAGGGGACATACTACAGAAATACACTCAATTGTAGCAGTTGTTTATTAAATCTGCTTCATGGTTTTTTTCTGGCAGTTGTTCATATACAGGTATGGGACACGTTATCCGGAAACCAGTTATCCAGAAAGCTCCAAACTACAGAAAGGCCGTTTCCCATAGACTCCATTTTAGCCAAATTTTTAAAAATGATTTCCTTTATCTCTGTAATAATAAAACAGTACCTTGTACTTGATCCCAACGAAAATATAATTAATCCTTTTTGGAAGCAAAACCGGCCTATTGCGTTTATTTAATGTTTAAATGATTTTCTAGTAGACGTAAAGGTATGAAGATCCAAATTATGCAAAGATCCATTATCCAGAAAACCAGGTCCCGAGCATTCTGAATAACAGGTCCCATTCCTGTACATAATTAATTTGTGAGGTCTTCAGCCTAATGTTTTTCTTCCCTGGCTAAAACGAACACACTTATGGGGTGAGTCACAGATAGATATCATATAATTAATTGGCAGACTCAAATAATTTGCAATATTCTACTATAAAAGCGACCATACATGCCTAACATCTGGCCCATATTCAGCCAGAAATAGGTCAGGTAGGCCTGTCTGAGAACCCCCATACAAGGGCCAATAACAGACTCAATCCATTGGCAGCTTTCATCAGCCAGAGTATGGCCACCTTAAGGTCAAGGGAACACATGGCGTTACCGGTTTGCAATTTAAAAACTTTAATACACTCTAAGGGGCATACTTTCTTATGCTGTGTAAAACGAAATTTGCAGAAAAAACGGTGTAATGAGCTGTGTAAAATAAATGGTGAATTTAATAAGGTGTGTAAATTTAACACCCAACAAATGCCACACTTGCTGCCATTATTTTACACTGCTTCCGGCAGAAGTCACTCTTAAAAAAAAAAACCACAAAATATTACGCTGTTTTTGACACGGCGAAAGTATGGCGATGTGTGGTGTATTATCCCGCTGTTTTAGACAGCATAATAAATCTGCCCTTAAACGTAGCTCTATAGGCTAAAATGTAATTTGTGTTTTAAGTAAACACACAAGGTACTCTCTGACCGAAGTGCCAATACACAAGTAAAATTCAATAACTATAGCACAGAATATGATCCGCAGTAAAGCAGATACCCTTGGCTGAAATACCCTGCATTTATTAGTTTGGCAGCGATAGTCTCACGGGGGGTCGTATTTACGTTGTGCCGTAATGACCCTGCATAATGACGTCATGAATGTGCACCAGATCGGGATTCTGGGAAATGTTAACATCTAAAAATTGCATTGTGGGAAGACCAAACCACCTGGCCACAAAACACATGAAAAAGTGTAGCGTAGTTTTGCGGATGTATTTATACCAGTATTATCTTTAAAAAAAAAACAAAAAATACGTAAAATTGCCATGTGTGCCCATGCCCTAACAATGGTGAGTTGTTGGAAGTAGGAAAAAATGTAAGGCGGAGAAAACTTAAATGAACCAAAAAAAACTTGAAAAATAACCTGTGTATGAAAACGAATAATTAAACATTTTTTTTTCTAAGAGTTCCCAGTCTTTCCATATGCTTTAATATTTTGTCAGTCCATTGCTTATTATCTGAAAAAAATGGAATGACAAAATTATTATAGGATGTGGAAAAGCTGGAAAAAGGATGTGCTGCTTTTGGTTCTATACAACAACACAGAAGCACTTTGTAATGTACATGAGTTATTTTTCGGAAAGGTTTACATAATAGAACAGATTTTCTATAGAACAATTATGCAGAGAATTGTCACACCTATTATTTTTTGCTGGGTCCCGCACCATTCACTCTCCGGTGCGCCTGCTGAATATGTCCTTGCAAGGAATGAGATCGCAATTTGCTCTTTGTGTGATAGCTGAAATAAAGAGCTGTTCTATTATCATTATCATTTACTTATATAGCGCCAGGAAGATATGGAGTGCTTTACATTAATTCATGACAGGGGTTTTACAATGATTTAACAAGTAAGGGTTACAGAATAAAAAGAAGAGGGCTCTGCTCACAATATTATACCAATCATGTTTAAAAATAATCATTAATGGACAATAAAAAGTTTTAAACGTGATGTAAAGAATCAAAAGCAGAACACTTGTTTTCATGAAATACTTATGTCATACAGGTATAGGATCTATTATTCAGAATGCTCGAGACCTAGGGCTTTCCGGATAAGGGGTCTTCTGTAATTTTGATCACCATACCTTAAGTATACTAATAAATAATTTAAACACTAATTAAACCAAACAGGATTATTTTGCCTCCAATAAGGATTAATTATATATCTTAGTTTGGGTCAAGTACAAGGTACTGTTTTATTACTACAGAGAAAAGGGGAATCATTTTTAATGGGAGATAGCCTTCCCGTAATTTGGAGCTTTCTGGATAACGGGTTTCCGGATAACGGATCCCATACCTGTATTAAAAATGATATTGAGTTGCAGTGTTTTAAAATAAAACTTTCACAGAGAAGGTTTCAATGATGGATTTGTTACGCAGTATACTGAGAAGACAGGTCAAATGGCCGACTTAGCCATGGATCACGCACTGAGCATAAAGATTCCCACCATTTAAAAAAAATAAGCAGCTCTTTTTGTACACTGCGTGATATTGCACTACTTTTACAGTATCACAGACACACCCAAGTGGGCTTGACACATTCCTAAGAGAACTAGGAGGACAGCTGATTATTTCCAACTGTGAAAGGGAAGGGCATGTGTCTTTCCAAACACAATAAGTCTATATTATCCATTCACCACAAGGCATTTTGAACAAGGCAAAAAAACACCCTGCACAGTACAAAGTCAGAACTGTCCAAAAGGTCTCTCTTAATATACAAGTCACTATTTGTCTAGTGAAGGAGGTGAAACCTATATTTACAGTGCTTAAAGGATGTGTGCATGGATGTGTCACAAGTCTTTCCCCACTGGATTTCATCATACCAATTCCTTGAATAGTTATGAGGACACTAGAAAATTGCATAAGGTAGGGCTGAAACTTCTTCAAGCCAAGTCATTAATCTGTTTAAAGGAGAAGGAAAGTCATCTTGCACTTGGGGGTGCCAAATATTAGGCACCCCCAAGTGATTATACAAAGAATGATGCGATCCGCATCGCAGCTCACCCAGTAGCGCTGTGTTTTCCCGGTCGCAGCCCATGCGAGACGCCGGCCACTTCCTGCCGGTATTCAGTGTAGAGCAAACAGTATTCTCGTCACTATCGGCGCTGATCCAGGACACGGCACACAGACAACGGCATCAATGCAAAAAGGTTGGCTTTATTTGAACACACACATGCGGTTGTGGATTACAGCGGTGGATACACAAGGCTGTCTGACTTACGCGTTTCTTGCCGGATCACCTCTGAGGAAGTGCCGGGTGATCCGGCAAGAAACGCGTAAGTCAGACAGCCTTGTGTATCCACCGCTGTAATCCACAACCGCATGTGTGTGTTCAAATAAAGCCAACCTTTTTGCATTGATGCCGTTGTCTGTGTGCCGTGTCCTGGATCAGCGCCGATAGTGACGAGAATACTGTTTGCTCTACCCCCAAGTGATTGAATGGATTTACCTGAAACCCCGGGCCGGTGCTCCTATCAGCAGAAAACTGCACCGGCCCAGTGTTTTTCCAGTGAGCACCACGGATCGATCGTCCTCCTCTTGATTCGCGCGGCTGTGCATGCGCAGTAGAAAGAAAAGCCGAACTTTAACTAAAAAGTCAGCTATTTTGTTCTACTGCACATGCGTCTGCCCCGGGAAATTTGAAGAAAGAAGAAGACAGATAAGGATCGCTCCGTGGTGCTCACTGGAATAACCCCCGGGCCGGTGCAGTTTTCTGCTGATAGGAGCACCGGCCCGGGGTTTCAGGTAAGTCAATACAATCACTGGGTGCCTACCATTTGGCACACCCAAGTGCAAGATGACTTTCCTTCTCCTTTAAAATACGTGTGAACTGTATAGGTATTTTAACATGACCTATATATACTACACATTATATAGTGAATAAAGTTCCCCCTCCTATAAAATATAAGGATATCATAAGTTACTGAGGAGTTTTATGACCATGTAAAACCATTAGGCCGATGGCTGAGTGTTTTTATACAGGTAATGGAACTTCTGAGGTGACTTCTAATATCCTCATATTTTGCAGCTGGGGGGTACTTTATTTATTATAATACACAAGTTTAAGTAAGTCATGTGACAGCAATGACATCACTAAGCTCCTATGATAACCAATGACATCATTCAGCACTGTTCATAAGGATAAAATTTACAGGATACTCATGTATCCTGTGTATTATATAGTGAATAAAGTACACCGTCTTGTAAATTATATAGTGGATAATGTACCCCTACTGTAATTTATAAAGATATTATGTCAACGAGGAGTTATGTGACCATATACTTGCTTTTATACTGGTCACATAACACCAAGGTGACTTCTAATATCTTTATAAATTTCAGTAGGGGGTACATTATGCATTATAATGTACGTTTTATGTGAAATGTCGGGAGGGGGGTTGAGGGGTCGGCGTCAAATTCTGGTCGCCGGTGTACAAATCGGGTGCACCGGCGTTCAATTTGAACGCGGCGGCTTATAAGGATATAATTTACAGTCTGGTCCCATAGGGAAATATGGAAGTGTATAAGGGAAGAGTTTTATGACCATATAAAAGCATGAGGACGAAAGCCAAGTGTTTTTATACAGGTCATGGAACTCCGAGGTAACTTCTAATATATATTATATTATTATAATACACAAGATTCGGTGAGTCATGTGACAGAAATGACATCACTACTCACTGTTTATGGTACTCACCATTTTTAAGGATATAATTTACAAGATGATATTTATGGCTTTTATGTATTATATGCTTATAATACACAAAAACCATGAATATCTTGTAAATTATATCCTTATAAACGGTGAGTTCTGATGTCATCAGTTATAAACGGTGAGTTCTGATGTCATTTCTGTCACATGACTCACTAAAATGTGTGTATTATAATAAATAAAGTACCCCAGTTGCAAAATATGAGGAAATTAGAAGTTACCTCGGAGTTCCATGACCTGTATAAAAACACTCGGCCTTCGGCCTCGTGTTTTTATATGGTCATGAAACTCCTCGGTAACTTATAATATCCTTATATTTTACAAGAGGGGGTACTTTATTCACTATATAAACACTGTGTTCTTATGTCAGAATGTGTAATTTATCATTTAAAGAAGCATGCACAGTAATGCAATATACAACTGCTTCTTTCATAAATAGCTTTTTTTTATCACTACCCACAGCACCTCTTCTTCCCCCTTAAATATGTCTGATATGGCAGGTATGGGTTAGGGTTAGAATTGCTACATTTCTGTAAACCTGTAGAGAATGTAGAGAGAGCTCCCTGAAGAGACATTTAAATACAGACAGCTGTTGATTATAATGCATAAAGCACCCGCTACTAATAATCTATATCTATATATCTCTATCTATCTATCTATCTATCTATATATTTATTTTCATGTAACTCCTCTGTGAGAGCCAATATCTTTCAGATAAGATATATTAATCACTATATAATACATAGCCGTCACCAAGTTATAATAATACAATAATAAAATCAATAGGTGGATAAAGAGCACATTGGGCTGTTTATTGCCCCACCCTTACAATAACATTCCTAATGATAACTTACTGAAAGGGCACCAGAACCGGAGTCCATTTGTATTAGTGACTCTGTAGGTGACGAAGCGAGTTTAGGAAGGAAACAGGTGGGGCGGGAAAAAGACTATGAGAGTGCTGGCACTTCATCAGACATCAGCAAATGAGCTTCTCCCGATAGAACGGCAGTGTAATGGCTAAGTGGGGGTGCAGTCTCACTGCTTTGGGGATCACACCATTCACTTTCACCAGCTCCAAACCATAGGCCTAAAGGCTCCTTTGGGGATAGGAAGACCAATGATTTGGATTAAAACATGTGACTGCCTGGTGGCGTTGGGGCCTGGGCTAACCCCTAAAATGCCGAATACCTAAGAAATTTGCCCACTAACGGCTGGCCGATATCGGATGAATCCGAACGGATTGGTTTACAATGCTATGAACGGGCACCAACGGGTCACAGGACCGCATCGACTAGCCGATGCAGTCCTGGATCGTTAAAAAACTCAAACTTGACCAATCGATATCTGGCCTGATATCGATCAGGAGCCCACACATGGGCAGATAAGCTGCCGAATCGGCATCTTTAATCTGTCCGTATATGGCCACCTTTATTCCTGGACCCCATACACAACTGTTGCTCACAGAGACCTTGTAACGGGGGGGGGGGTTATATTAAGTATTCACCATCTATCTACAGCATGCAACCCAAAACAGATGGCACACAATACTCTGAAACATTATGCCTGCACTATGCATATGAACTGAAAAAAAAAAAAGGTCATTAACCGCCCCTACCTCTGTGTAGGAGCCCTTCTGTATTGTTTATTTACACTCCTGGGCGAGCAGCAGGATCAGATACAGAACTTTAGTGACAGGAACGCCTGCCTTTCTGATGCCCTGCTATTGAGCACAGTTTGAGTGGTGACAGGCAAGGCATTCATCTAACACAAGATTTACATTGTTTGAAAGAAAGCAAATAATTGCTTTCAATCAGCACGACTAGTAAAATACTTTTAGGAGCTAGTGTGCAACAAAAGTACACTATATCACAAGATAACCTGCACTTTGAGCTTTTATCAACCTTTGCCTCCCAAGGGGAACATGTGATACTGAACAAATGACCTATGGGCCCTACCCTAAAGCTGGCCATACATATGGAGATCTGCTCATTTGGTGACTCTCACCTTGAGGTGGGCGATATCGGGCTGATCCCATCGTGGACCCTAAAGGTGGCCATACACGGGCCGATAAAAGCTGCCGACAGACCAAGTCGGCAGCTTATTGGCCCGTGTATGGGGGCCCCAGACGGGCTTCCCCGATCGAGATCTGGCCGAAAGTCGGCCAGATCTCGATCGGATGGGGTTAAAAATCCCGTCGGATCGCGGCCGCATCTGTTCGTTGATGCGGTCCCGCGATCCGACCGCCCGTTTGGCGAACGCTAGGATCCGATCGTTGGGCCCTAGGGCCCACGATCGGATCAGCCCGATATTGCCCACCTCAAGGTGGGCATATCGGAGGGAGATCCGCTCGTTTGGCGACATCGCCAAACGAGCGGATCTATCCGTGTATGGCCACCTTAAGGCACAAAGATCAGAACAACAGAGAAGAATATGGGCGGTCGGATCGAAGACCGCATCAACAAAGCAATTCAGTCCTTGATCAGACAGGATTAAGTCCAGCCAAACGACATCTGCAGATATCGATCGGGGAAGACCTTACACTGCCCAATAAACTGGCGACTTAATCTGTCGGCAGTTGCCCGTGTATGCGGGCCTTAAGCCCCATTAAGCACACATATATACACAATGTTATAGCTTCACTCAGGACTACACTGATGGCGAGGTAACTTTGGGTTCCTTCTCATACTCGTGGCCTCAAGCCAAATTACACATGAAATTTTGTTTAATGTACACTGGAAACACTATTTACAGGGAGGTTGAAGTAAAGGTCAGTAAAGGCCATGCCCTTCTGTCCTAAAAATATAAAACCAGAGAGGGTTAAACAAGCATTTCCATATAGACGCTGCTTTTGTATCATCATCGTACAGGCATGGGACCTGTTATCCAGAATGCTTGGGACGGTTTTCCGGATAATGGATTTTTCCGTCTACTAGAAAATCATGTAAACATTAAAAAAGGCTAAAGGCTAGTTTTGCTTCCAATAAGGATTAATTATATCTTAGTTGGGATCAAGTACAGGCTACTGTTTTATTATGACAGAGAAAAAGGAAATCATTTATTAGATCATCTGGATTATCTATGGTTGAAAATGTCTCCAAAATGTAGAGCTTTCTGGACAGTGTCGGACACCAGGAAAAAACCCGGTGGGCCCGACCCTTAATGGGCCCCCGCTGGGCCAGTTCCCTCTGCGGCTTGGATTAAGGTGGCCATACACGGGCCGATAAAAGCTGGCGAAAGACCGAGTCGGCAGCTTATTGGCCTGTGTATGGGGACCCCCCCCCAACGAGCTTCGCTGATCCGTTCCGTTCACATTCGTTAGGCGTTTGGCGACATTTTTTTTAGGCGCCGTGCGCCTTATGCACATGCGCGCAGCACCTAGTCATTCAGGAGCTCGAGCGGCGCCTTCAAGGATGCATGTTTGACGCGTCATTGTAGGGGGGGCAGGGGTCAGAAGGGGCCCTGGACATTAGTCCCCCCCAGTCCGACCCTGTTTCTGAATAACAGGTTTTCAGATAACGGATCCCATACACTTGCTCAGCAGGCAGGGAGGGGGGCACAAGTCCATCAGATAAAGAGGCAAGGCAGAAATAAAGATATGCATGCTCAGTCTGCAGCACTAAAGCTGCTCCTTACTCCCAACTCTGGCTGTCACAAGATACAGGGAGTTGTCCATAGAGAACAACGAAGTCTAGAAGATGAGCAACAGGAGTATATAAGCATTTTACACACATACAATGGGTCATGATCACAGAAAACGTCAGAAATCAAAGTTTAAATTGCCACAACTTTGCATTTCATTTCACGATAGCTTTGGCCAAGGTTACTAAGCGCTGGCTTGAGAAATGGATGAAGACCAAAAACGCTGTCACTAGAAACGCCCGACAGCTTTCAGGGGACTGACAACCTGTGGGTCTGACTCCAAGTGCCGGTGTAGTAATGGCAAATACAGGGGATTGGCTTGTGTGTGCAGAAGAAGGTTTTTCTGATTCGCTTCTACGAGTGCTGAAGACCTGCAACTCCCAGCGGCCACAGAAGAAGAGGTGTAGCCGGGAGTTCTGGGTGTTGCTGTCACAATCCAGAGCGGCTCGGATAAAGCTGCTATATCTGACTTACCTTAGACAGGACTCCACACCGTTCTACCGGCGGCCCGGACTCAGGCTCCAGGTCTTCCTCCGAGCCCGAGGAATTCCAGCTCTGATTATCCGACATGAGCAGGGACACGGCAAGGCACCGGGTGGAATAAGTGAAGGTTTCACTAGCGCTGCTCTACCTGGAACACACCCAGAGATCAGGGGACAAGCTACGTAAAGAGACCCGGATGTATAGACACCAACACAGCAGCGCACACAGAGCAACCGCCGAGCTCACAACCCCACCATCTTCCTTCTGAGAGGTTACCGCCCCAAACTAAGGCGGAGACAGTAGGCTGTCACCTATGATCGAAGCCACGCCCATTGCATACAAGCTCCTCCAGGAAGGCGCGGCCTTGTACTGTTTACATTGACGTGTCAGACTCCGCCTCCTTATACACCTGTTACGTTGTTAGACAACGCTCCATCTTCATTTTGGGCGCGCAAAGCTGTGTTTGCTACATATGTTTTGAGTGGAAAAAAACGTATATTTCTGATTAAAGGAAAAGTATACCCCTCATACAATGTAGGTCTCTATAAAAATACAGTATATTGCATAAAACAGCTCATGTAAATAGACCATTTTCATAATATATTTTTTTAGTAGTATGTGCCATTGGGTAATTATAAAGTGCCATTGGGTAATTATAAATTGCCATTTAAAAAAAAATAAGGGCCGCCCCCCTGGGATCGTACGATTCACAGTGCACACGAACATACCAAACAAACCATACATGTTAGGTCACATGAGCCAATTAACAGACAGAGTTGTGTCTTTTGCTTCCACAATTCTTCCTGTTACAGTTAGAGTCGTAGTATTTCTGGTCAGGTGATCTCTGAAGGACACAAAGACCATCACGAAATGATGGTTCAAGGCAAGAAATGTAAAAGTGCAATATTTACTTAAATATATATCCCAGTTTGATAAGATTCTTTATAGGTCACTTAATTTGATTTAAACTCTGTTGCTCAAGTATTCATTGCAGCAGAATTATCCTGCGCCTATGGTATCATTACCCATCATTTGGATTTACTACATACCTCACAACATTTAGGAAACAGAAAGAGGGATAAAAGGATTTGGAGCGCGTAGTGCAGCGATTTTTTTTTGGTCACGCACATTTTTGTGGCCACACCCCCTAATTACCATGTTCATTTAACATAATTTGGCAGGTTATGAAAGTTTGAACACATTTCTGTGGTTTTTATATGTTATTACAGTTTTGCAAATGAAGGTGAATTGCCTTTAAACTCTGAGTCTAAGTTCTTATCTTATCAAACTGTCACAAAAGTATGTCAAGCATCTATTCTGGGCTGTCTGCCAAGACGCAATTAAGTGGGTTAAGCTGTCAAAAGAGGGACTGTCCCGCTCAAAACGGGACAGATGGGAGGTATGAGATCACATTGGATGGATGCAAGGGCCTCTGATACCTAAAACTACAAGCCAAGGGTAATTATACCAGTATTATTTGATTGAATCTGCATCACTGCCAATGAAGTAGATTCTGAATTAGATTCCACAATTAAAAGTATCAATGACATATCCATACAAGTATACAGATATAGGATCTAATATACAAAATGCTTGGGACCTGGGTTTTTCTGGAATAGGGATCTTTCCATAATTTGGGCCACCATACCCTAACTCTGCTAAAAATAATTTAAACATTAAATGAACCCAATAAGATTGTTTTGCCACAAATATGGATTAATGCAACTTTGGATCAAGTATAATGTACAGGTTTATTATTACAGAGAAAAAGGAAATTATTATTAACAAATTAGAATTATTTGCTTAAAATGGACTCTATGGAAGATGGCCTTCCCGTAATTCAGAGCTTTCTGGATAATGGGTTTCCAGATAAGGGATTTAATACCTATACCAAATGGATATTTGCTTTTTGGTTTTACTGACCCTTTAAGTGATATCTAAGGTAAAGAAAATTTGCTACAAGTGAAAAGACTGCTGAATTGTGGTCATGTTCATGACAAGTATTATTATTTCCAAATAAAGTAGCTCTTCAGTGTACCTGTAGTTTTGTGCATTTGGACTTACTGTGGAATATGCTGGGGTATTATAAGTATGTAATTATATTTTATTTTAAAAGATTTGTTAAAGAGAATTATTAATAGTGCTTCTCTTGTAATGCCCAGAATGTCACTTTGGTACAAAGTAGATAGTGAAACTGGCCCATTCGAATTAGATAATTACATTACCACCATACAACCCCTTGCCTACCCCTTTTGTTGGTACTGTTTTTTTTAACAATCCATTAAGCAGGGGCATTATCTTTGCTCTGGTAATCTAAATGAGTTTTCTCGTATGCCCTGTTTAGTGAAAAAAATAACACAAAAACATAGATTTTTTTTATAAATAAAACAATAGGCAATATGTATAGTCAGCACAAGCTCTATTCACTGAACTCATGCTGAACAAGGGCGTACACTGCCCCTTCAATAAGGTAAAAGAAACATGCATCCACTATAATTCAGGCATAAATGATAACTGAACTACTTATAGAATAACATCAACTGTTTATATAATGATATACTGTATTTACTGTACTTAATTAAATTAGCTATCACCTACATTAATTATTCAGCATTGGAACAACTAGTTATTGGTCCCTACAGCAAGACATTTCCCATAAACTGCTGCTTATCAGTCTACGTCCAGCTGGTCCCCCAGCAATCACAAGGTCTGTTTCCTTTATAGTTACACCCTTGCTTTTCAGTAAAATTGTTTTGTTTTTTATTCAAGTAACTGCTGTTGGGAAAAAAACCCACACTTTCCATCAGGTTCAACCTTTGTCCTATCAAAACCTACCTATCTGCTAATTGATCTTTTGGTTAGAACATAACAATGTGGGTAGTACACGCTTGTGTTTTTACAGGGGAGGGGGCTGTCTAGCTGACATGCTGAAATACAGTATTGCCATTTCTTATGCTGTTATATATATAGATAGATAGATAGATAGATAGATAGATAGATAGATAGATAGATAGATAGATAGATATAGATATATAGTGAATAAAGTAACATGACCATTTAAAAACACGAGGCTGAGTGTTTTTATACAGGTTATGGAACTCCGTATGCGGTGACTTCTAATATCCTTATATTTTGCAAGAGGGGGTACTTTATTTGTTATAATACACAAGTTTCAGTGAGGCAGAAATGACATCACTAAGCTCCAATTATAACAGATGACATTATTAAGCACTATTTATAAGGATATCATTTACAGGAAATTCATGGTGTGTATTATAGGTTAAAAATTCTTCATATTTTACAGATTTACCATACCTCCCAACATTTTGGAAGAAAGAGGGACTGTCCCTCCGAAAAAGGGACAGTTGGGAGGTATGCCTATTTCATATACTATATAATACTTCATAAATGTCAGATTATCTTGTAACTGAAGTTAACTAACAGATTCCTTATTTGTATAATTTAATGTAGCACACTTTACGTGCCTACTTTGAGCACCAACACCAACTCTACCGAGGTGTAATTACGTTCTAATTCACTTTGTTTCAGACTAGGGCTAACAGTCATTCCCTCACCAAAGATGGCGTAACTTGCTTCCTTACCCAGTCAGAACCGAGCTCCAGGAAGTGAAGGGGGGCTGGCTTTAGCCGACGGAGTAAGACGGAACGTTGCTTGAATAGAGGAGGGAAATAGAAAGTGAGATTATTTTCAAACTGATTGTCTTTGTTGGGGGCCATAGCTGGTAAGTGAAAGCAATGAAAGGGTCTCTCATGGGGTTTGTAAGGTCATATTTAGCGAGCAGAACTACTGCCTGTGTGAGGTAAAAAGCTTTCTAGAGGTTCTGCATAAATGACAGCTGCATGGTGTGATATGTCTGAACTTGCCCCTGCTGTTTATATGCAAATGTATGTTTTTCTGTCTTTAGTGGAACCCTGTTTAAATGCTGTAGAACTATTCTGCTGTGAGTCTGTACGTGTGTGTACAAAATATAAAATCTCCAGCGATTTGCCAGAATGCTATTACTATAGCCACAATACAATACTTGTATCCAGCATCCATTTTGTCATCAGCAAGACACTGGTAATGTTCAGCTGACTGTAAAGTGAAAAACAATTTTACAGTAAGTAGATCCCCTTTTTACCTTTTTCAGGGGATCCGAATGGTTTAAAGGGGATATAAAGTAAAAAAAAAAAAAAATAATATAGCATTTACCTCTTCACCTAAAAATCTTTGCCAACTACTTCATCTAGAAAATCCGTGCCATTTTTATAAAATGAGCAATTTTCTGCCTCTCTGTTCACTTTTGTCTACACTTACTGTAGGAGCTGTGTGTTGAGATCCTATGATCACTATGAGTACATACCTCCCAACATTTTGGAAGTAAAAAGAGGGACAAAAAATTATTTTCCGCACGTAGCGCAGCAGTTTTTTGACCACAAACCTTTCTGTGGCCACACCCCCTAATTACCATGTTTGTTTTACAAAATTTGGCAGGTTATGAAAGTTTGAAAATATTTCTCCTTATCTAAACTGTGTTTTTGTGTCTCAAAATTGTTACAAAGTATCTTATTTGCACCTGTTAGCTGTTCTTGGCTCTCTGCTAAAAGCCAATTTAGTGAGAAACTTTGTTTCTTTTTCTGGCTGTTCAGTGCAGAGAAAAGAGGGACTTTCCAGTACAAATGAGGGACTGCGGGTTGAGCTGTCAAAAGAGGGACTGTCCCTCCGAAAAAGGGACATTTGGGAGGTATGATGAGTAGTGTAAAACTGGCCATAGACGTGCAGATAATTCCTTATCTCCAATGAACATTGGACATTGCAATCTCCCGACCTACCACTAACCATTCAGATTAAATAAAGTAGTAAGAAGAAAAAAAGCAGATGATGTTCTGGCCATTAAATCACAGACCGCAATCATATGAAAGTTTTGTCTATCAAATAGGGTTGCCACCTTGCCGGTAAAAATGATGGTTGATCCCAATGTTATTAATATGGAAAAAAGATAAATAGATAGGAAGGCCAGTATTTTTTTCCGGAAAAGGTAGCAACCCTACCAACAAATAGGGGCCCATTTACTTAGCTCGAGTGAAGGAATAGAGGAAAAAAAACTTCAAATTTCAAATGTTTTTTTTGGCTACTTCGACCATCGAGTGGGCTACTTCGTACTTTGATAGTAGAAGTACTGTCTCTTTAAGATAAAACTTCGACCCCCCTAGTTCGCCACCTAAAAGCTACCGAGGTCAATGTTGGCCTATGGGGAAGGTCCCCATAGGCTTCCTAAGCATTTTTAGGTCGAAGAAAAATCGTTAGATCGATGGATTAAAATCCTTCGAATCGAACGATTCGAAGGATCTAATCGTTTGAACGAATATCGCTAAATACTTCGACTGCGATATTAACATAATATTAACGTAACATTAATTAACCCTCGATATTCGACCATAAGTAAATCTGCCCCATAGTATTGACAGTCAACCGTTGATATTGGCAGATAGGCAATACATGCAGAGATCGTATTGGTAGTCCATATAAATCTTTTAACCTGTCCGATCGTCTGAACGACTGATAGCCATGGTATGAAAAATGTCAGGGACACTCCACACAAGACTGTATATTTGTGTCTATGGCCATCTTTAAATGATCAGGGCTACTCTCAATGTTTGAAGTTAAAAATGGCTGGGGAACTACCATACAGCAGACTCTGCAATCTGGGCCTTGTAGTATAACATGTAGTTATGCCACTGAAGTAGGGATGCATCAAATACAGGACTGAGTTCAGTGGTCAACCAAATCGGAACTCTTAGGGGGTTATTTATTAAAGTCTGAATGGTAAAATCTTGAACTAAATTTTTTCACTAGAAAACTCCAATTCTTTTAGATTTATTATACCCGGATGCCGAATCCGAAAATCCGCCATCTCAGACCTTTCAAGGTCCTGTATAAGTCAGGGGTAGAGGCAACTATCCCAAATTGAAGTTATTGGGGTCTTTGGTGGGTTTAGCCCGAAAATCTGGCCAAAAACTCTAAAAATCAGGCGATTCGGGGGAAAAAAGGCAGAAAAATTGGAGCGATTAGTGTTTTTACTCGATTTTATTGAGTTCTTCCGTGATTAATTCAGGTTATTTTATTAATAAATAAGCTCAACTCAAGCATGGGAGTTTGGTCGTGGTTTTTTTAAAAATAAAATATGAGATCAATTTGGATTTTAGTATATAACCCCTTGAAAGTCATGTGACGTTAAAGCTCTGGACAACTAAGATAATTATTTATTTACAATTGATGACATTTTAAAATAATTCTTGCCAATTTGAGTATGCAGATGGCTTCAGATGCCAATTTTTTTGTGGAGAATTCAGGGTTTTCCAAATCCATACCTCCCAACTGTCCAGTTTTGAGCGGGACAGTCCCGCTTTTGACAGCTCAACCCACTGTCACAATTTGTACTGATAAGTCCCGAGTTTCTCTTTGATCTGCAGCACTGAACGGCCAGGAACAGAAACAAAGTTTCTAACTTAATTGGGTCTTGGCAGACAGCCCAGAAGAGATACTTAACATACTTTTGTAACAGTTTGATAAGGTAAGAACGAAGACTCACAGTCTAAAGGGCAATTCACCTTCATTTGCAAAAATGTAATAACATATAAAAACCACAGAAATGTGTTCAAACTTTCATAACCTGCCAAATTATGTAAAATGAACATGGTAATTAGGGGGTGTGGGCAAAAAAAAATGCCACGCTGCACGCGCCAAATCTTTTTGTCCCTCTTTCGGTTTCCTACATTTTGGGAGGTATGCCAAATCCAAAATGGATTGATTCAGTTTCCTATAATATAGTCTCTGAATCCACAGTTAGAAGGCTACACATTGCTAAAGGTTAAGAGGTAAGAAGTTTTTAAAGAGATGTAAACATAGATCTGTGGTTTTTTTTTTTTCATAATGAAGGAAAATGTAATTCCAAGCAAAATTCCAGTATACAATAATTACAGATTTTCAACATAGGTTACCAGGGGGAGCAAAACGTTGATGCGTTTTCAATAGTCGCCCAAAGTTGCCTCAGTGAGGCATAAATTGCAATATATTTAAGTTGGCCAACTACGTCAAAGTCATCCCATATCTGGCCAGTCCAACTCTCAAATTGCATCTGATTCATTAAGAATTCTATTGCTTCAAATGAACATATCTACAGCATAAAAGTTAAAGGGAGTCCTCAATCAAAAAACTTTTTTTTTTTTTTGCATACTAAAGGAATATATTATGATTTAGTTTATTTGGAAATGATATTGCTATTGAAAGCAGTGTCTTACTATTCCCCCATTGCTTTTCTTGACTGTTCATACTGTATCATTACAGTATTGTGTCAGTAGTCGGCTTTCCTCTAGCCAAGACTGTAATTCCCAACATACCCTGCATATTCTGAAAAGTAGAACAGAAGTGTAGGAAGACTTTTGGAGAACTGGTGTCATGGCTCAAGGAGTGTACATTTGTGATGATTATTTCTGATATTATTTCTGTAGTCTGGTGAACGGAGAAGGGACAGACAAAGGACAGACAGAAACTGGCTTCAATTATGTAGAAAAATAGGTTTAATTTTTAGACAGAAATCTTGTTATAGCAGCACTCAAAGTCTATGAACAGAGTAAAAGTTATGAACATGGTTACGTTTGGGTGACATAATACACATGCACGTTCCTCTGCTTTGAAGTACCCAGAAATTAAGTTTACCCAGAAACTACGCTGATTATTTGCGGTCTGGTACAGGTAAGCATTGTTTGTTTTTTCCCACATTTATCAGTTTCCCAGATTTTTCTTATTTTTTGCAGCCCTGGGTAAACCCAAAAAGCGGGATTCTCCTGTAATATGCTGTGCTGTGTAGAAAAACTCTGCCAGAATCATTTGCCTTTTTAAATGGCATAAACATATATTCCTACTTTTTCTGTGCTCTGGGAAAGGACTACCAGTTAATTATATGCTTACAATATTGAATAAAGGTGAATTGGATGGATATAATAGTATTCGTGCCTAGATCACTAGCATTTCATTTTGTAAGGAAACATTGAATAACTGCTGTTCTTTCTGTAGCTATTCCAATAATAATCTTTTATTGGGAAGGAGTAGGAGAGGAGGGGCTGAGCATTATGTTACAGGTGTTATCCTGTGGAATGACCCACTTTGAAGAAAATAACTTGCCAGGTTTACAGAATCATTTTGTCAGAGTGCTTGTGTCCTGTAGCAGTTTGGGTACCTGCAGAAGTCCCAGAAGTGCAGGCAGGGTTGCAGGTGCAGGTTAAATTTTCCTGCTGTTCCCAGTGGGTTTCCAACAAAATCTATCCCCAGTTAACTCCCATGTCTAAAATATTTGCAATATAGCATAAGCTCAAAAAGGAAAGCCATTCTCAGCCTGAAAACTATAGGCCTGCAAGCTTGACATCCGAGGTAGAAAAGTGTATATTAAGAAACAAGACACAGGAATACATTTCTGTTTTTCAGTGTGCCCCAGGATTAATGCAGCCATATTCAGGTTAGCCCTAATACTATCGGATGCCCCCCATCCTTGTGGGGGAATGCATGGCTGACCTAGGTTGGGGATTATGAAATCTGCTCTGTGCTCAGGTGCAATTAAATGTGGCTGCAATAAAAGGGCATGGCAGAGGCTGTACCGGCTGAGCACTGGTGTTTTTCTACTGGTGTAAAAATGATCTTAGGGCATCTGCTTTGTATGTCTTTAGACTTATCAATCAATACGAACATGAAACGCGTCAGACCTCGGATGCTTGTTTGTAATCTAATATATTAATAAAATGTATACCTTTTAACTGAAACACTGAAGCTGGCGGTTTCTGTGAAGACCCGGGATGGGCTGCTCCAATTGGTGGTTGTCTTTAGACAAATAAACTTGCAGATAATTTCTGGTTAGGACAATTAAAAGATGCGTGCCACATGTTGCCAGATGTATGTCCTCAGGGACCATACATCTGGCAACATGTGGCCTTGAAAGAGAAAAGTGAGGAAAGGGTTAAATAGGTACAGCAAACCCAGCACTTGGGGACCCAATGAAACAGGAGTGTAAAGAGCCAAGTGGGATCCTGACTGCTGAGATATTTCTATTTCAATATTTATTTGAAAACAGAAGTCATCTTCACAAATGCCGAGGAGCCAAAAAATTTTTTGCTTCAGGACCCATGAACTGTAATTGAAAAATTTTGCCACAGTGTCTATATTGTAAATTATTTGTAGTAGTACATTGTACCTGCAAAGTTATTACTTATTAAGGAGACAACAAATCGGCATACTGATACCGTAGTTCATTAGTGTAGCGTAAATCCTTTCAAGGCCCTGGCTGATGGGAGTCAAGCGCAGGGGACATGTGGATCGCTCTCGCTTTCCTGGTGTTCAGCAGAGGATATGTCTGTTTATGAAACTGTGCAGGCTGAGCACTTTGACTAAAAGCTTTGTTTATATCTTCTGCTTAGGTTGGCTTATACTAATTTTGGTGTTATATCACTTTCGTGTTCTGATGGATGGGCCCTATTTTTGAAAGCAATCTTAAGCTCCCATCTGGGCTGTGTTGTGTTTAAACCTTGTGTATTTCCCTCCATGCTGTACACAACCCTCTCTTGCCATTGTTTTAACACTGAGATATTTTCCATTGCTGATTTTCTACTTGGCTACTTTTGCACTTTACCTAATGAAAGTTTAAATATTTGTATCCTGGGCTGTGGCCAGTGTCCAGCTTTTCCCTGGTTTTCTCTTGGTCCAAACATATTGGTTATATTTCCTAAGCAGAAGCAGGCTGTTCTATTGTGACCTCAAAATAATCTGTTCATTATTTGGGATTTAGTACCTTGCCTGAGGCCAAACTGAGAGTTCCAGAGCAATGTTTATACAGTGTATAATGTTCGTTGACCAGTGTAGTCTTCAGGATGGCAGAACAAATAAATCGTTTTTTTCTCTACTTTTTATGGTTGCATGAAAGATACCATAGGTGAGCGGGGAGGATTTCTTTAAATATGGTGCTTTATGCCTGTGATTTGCCCTTCTGACTAGCAAACAATTGAATATTGCTTGCTAAATATGCATCATCTGATGACATATTCACTGACACTAAACAAAGTAAAATATGGGGTACATGTTTGTTCTTTGTAAAAACACCATGTATATATTACGAGTGCTCTGCTAAAGGAGTGCCATGAACCACACTAATAGCTGTGCCTATTCCTGTGCTCTTTAGCTACATGCACATTAAATAATTATATATTACAGATCTTTCATGCACTTATATTCTGTGTCAGGCTCATCTTCTCTCACCTTCCCTTTCTCAATTCCACATTTACTTCCCTGCAATCTCTCTACTACTTTCACAAGAGGTAGGAGGAGGCAGAATTAAGTATGAGATTTCTGATGGCTAATAATCTTTCACTGACACTGAACAAAGTATTTTTTAAAAACACCATGTATTTATTACTAGTGCTCTGCTAAAGGATTGTCACGAACCACAATGCTGGCTGTGCCTATCCCTGTACTCTTTAACCACATGCACATTTAAAATATCACAGATATCCCCTGTACTTATATTCTGTGCCAGACTCATCTTCTCTTCCCTCACCTTCCCTTTCTCAATTTCACATTCACTTCCCTGCAATCTCTCTACCATTTTGGCACGAGGTAGGAGGAGGCAGAATTAAGCATGAGCTTTCTGATGGCTGACATTCCAGATATACAGTAAAATATAATTTGTCCTACACAGTGTGATACATAGTATTGTTGTTATGTGCTTCGTTTGTATCTTTGGCTCTAGTCATCCTTTGATGACTAGAGCACCCATTAGACCTATAGGTCTAATATGGGCTCTCTATTAGACCTATACGACACGGGATATTCTGTCAACTGCTGCGGTCAGCCAGAAAAATGGCTTCAGTCACCACTTTAGTGTTTTATTTGAGGACTGTCGGTTGTTTTGTCCACCCTGCTTTCCAAAAGAAGGCAGCAGTTGACACAGTGCTGTGTACCAATGGCCATAGAAGGTGGAGGTACATGCATACATAAGCAGGTCTAGGCATGTGTTCTTTAGACTTCTTTGGTTCAGTCCCACCTGTGGTCCAACATTTTGTCAGACTCCATCTTATCTGATAACAGGGTTACATACTTGTAAAAAATTGTTTCAAGAGCCACTCTTATAGTTCCATGAGTTTGAGGACCAGTACAAA
This sequence comes from Xenopus laevis, assembly GCF_017654675.1. Classification (NCBI taxonomy): domain Eukaryota; kingdom Metazoa; phylum Chordata; class Amphibia; order Anura; family Pipidae; genus Xenopus; species Xenopus laevis. Next base: position 200,701,107 of record NC_054371.1, read on the forward strand.
TCAATTCACCTTCAAATCTTATCCTGAATGGTCAATTACTTGGGCTTGAACCTCCCAGCTTGGCAAAACAAATTCAACTTTACGAGGCGCTAAAAAGTAAAATAATATAATTTAAATTTCTTGTGTATATGCACTTCTTAGAAATCATTCTTGTCTACGTTATGCACTTGCGCTGACTGTAATGTATCTGACTGTTGAGCTTGTCTGACTGCTCTGGAATTCCACATGATGAGCCTCAACGGTCATCTGATTCTGCTCCTTAAACATCTTACCACACAGTTAAGGGCACATTTACTTAGGGTCCCATATCGAGGGTTAATTAACCCTCGATATTCGACTGTCGAAGTAAAATCCTTCGAATGTCGAAGTCGAAGGATTTACCGCAATTCGTTCAATCGAACGATCGAAGGAAAAATCGTTAGATCAAACGATTAAATCCTTCGAATTGAACGATTAAAAGGATTTTAATCCATTAAAGAGACAGTACTTCGACTATCGAATGGTCGAACGATTTTTAGTTCGATATCGTTTGATTCGAAGGTCGAAGTAGCCAAAAAAAATCATTTGAAATTCAAAGTTTTTTTTTCTTTGTGTTTTGAAAGGGCAATCGGATACATTTGTGTCTGAAAAATAATAAGAAGTAGTAGTACTGAAGCAAGACATAGTTTGGGTACCGTGTCAGGAAAGCTAGCAGGAAAAGGCAGGCCAGAATATGTTCCCCTCAGAAATAATCAGGGTCACAGAGGAAATACTCGGCCATTCTCAGAACCTTTGCTTGTTAGTAAAAATAAATATTACAGTGAATGAATTAGGGTTGAACTACACAAAGGATTTCCTTTAAGAGTCAGCCTGCAAGATGTCAATTTCGGGGCATGTCACATGCCGTGTTTCAGTTGCATGTTCCAATTATTCTGTTTTCTCTAGACTAGGGATATACGTTGGGACCCAAGATTCGGTTTAATGTCAGTTCTTTTCAATACAGTGGCATTTCTTTTGCAATATATAAATGTGTCTGAATGTTATTCTGTACTAGCTATTGGGTTCTGAGGAAGAATCCCAAAATAAGTTTTGGTCTTATTTAAAAAAGGGAAGCGGCACTAGACTCACTAAAGTTAGCCATACACTGCCAGATCTGTTTGTTTGGTGAAATCAACAAACGATCAGGTTTGGACCCACTTTGGCAATCGAAGCACAGAGCCAAATCAGGCTAATCTAACCATAGGGCCAATGATCAAGGCATGCACTGCAGTCTACGGATGGTCATTGTCTGATGGGATTTTTCAAACCTGCCAGATATCTGTTGGGCAGGCCCATCAGTGGACCTTGTACATGGGTCAATGAAATAGAGACTGCAGCTGTTATTGCCTCATGTATGGCCACCTTTAAATATGAAAAAACTCATCTACGTCTGTAGAGGAGGTTATTGCAGGCGACTAATCTCCACATGTGCCATTGCCCATAAATTTAAGTATATGATGTTCTGGTCTGATTTTTTCATATTGGGTGAAAAGTTCCTTACATGTTGTATACAAGATATAGACTGTATTTTAAGCTGGTCATACACGAGCCAATAGAAACTTCTTACTTGGCTCCTCCAGTCTAAGACCAAAAATCATGCAGATATTTATTGGGCTTGTTTAAAAGTCCCATTAGGCAAGAACCACATTAAAGTGTTGATGTGTTTCTCTTTCATTGGGTCTGCATAGGCCCATGTTAGGTTCATATGGATCTGTTCGTTTGAAAATTTTAAAGGGATACTGTCATGGGAAAAATTTTGAATTTTGCACTGAAATCCATTTCTCAAAAGAGCAAACAGATTTTTTTATATTCAATTTTGAAATCTGACATGGGGCTAGACATATTATCAATTTCCTAGCTGCCTCAAGTCATGTGACTTGTGCTCTGATAAACTTCAATCACTCTTTACTGCTGTACTGCAAGTTGGAGTGATATCGCCCCCTCCCTTTTCCCCCCCAGCAGCCAAACAAAAGAACAATGGGAAAGTAACCAGATAACAGCTCCCTAACACAAGATAACAGCTGCCTGGTAGATCTAAGAACAGCACTCAATAGTAAAAACCCATGTCCCACTGAGACACATTCAGTTACATTGAGAAGGAAAAACAGCAGCCTACCAGAAAGCATTTCTCTCCTAAAGTGCAGGCACATGACCAGGGGCAGCTGGGAAATTGACAAAATGTCTAGCCCCGTGTCAGATTTCAAAATTGAATATAAAAAAATCTGTTTGCTCTTTTGAGAAATGGATTTCAGTGCAGAATTCTGCTGGCGCAGCGATATTAACTGATTCATTTTGAAAAAACATTTTTTTCCCATGACAGTATCCCTTTAAACTTGGACAGAATCCTCCATTGCATATTATTTCTTATTCCAGTACATTAATTCTATTTGTAGCAATTTTAGTACTAACCACTTCTCTTGTATGGTTTGGGTGCTTATGACCCGGATCCTTCACTTGATATATATTTTTAAAATATATATGTAAAAAGAGACATTTTGTGAAAAAAAAACAAGAATGTCATTAGCCTTCTTGGAGGTCAAAGTGAAAATGGATAGATTCAACCGATCTATAATAAAAAAAATTCCTCAGATAACGTTTAGCAGACTTACGTCAGCTCAGAACGGGTACCAGTGGTTATTTGTTTGTTTATTTACCTTTTTATTTTCCCTCACCCCAGTTACTTCTTCACTGTATACTGTACATCACCACAATCAACCCAACTATAGTTACATAGTTACATAGTTAAATTGGGTTGAAAAAAGACAAAGTCCATCAAGTTCAACCCCTCCAAATGAAAACCCAGCATCCCTACACACACCCCTCCCTACTTTTAATTAAAATTCTATATACCCATACCTATATTAACTATAGAGTTTAGTATCACAATAGCCTTTAATATTATGTCTGTCCAAAAAATCATCCAAGCCATTCTTAAAGGCATTAACTGAATCAGCCATCACAACATCACCCGGCAGTGCATTCCACAACCTCACTGTCCTGACTGTGAAGAACCCTCTACGTTGCTTCAAATGAAAGTTCTTTTCTTCTAGTCTGAAGGGGTGGCCTCTGGTACGGTGATCCACTTTATGGGTAAAAAGGTCCCCTGCCATTTGTCTATAATGTCCTCTAATGTACTTGTAAAGTGTAATCATGTCCCCTCGCAAGCGCGAGAAAACAACCCCAACCTTGACAGTCTACCCTCATAATTTAAGTCTTCCGTCCCTCTAACCAATTTAGTTGCACGTCTCTGCACTCTCTCCAGCTCATTTATATAGTGATGCCTCATAAGCACCCTTGATATGAATGTCACATTGTGGTAACTTTTCCAGAAGGGAAAGAAATACAATGTATGTTCAACAACTAATGACAAATCTGAATACATGGTATCATATCTTAATCTGTAATTGTGATAGGGGAGAAAAATGCATCTGGCAGGGACCATTCTGATACACCCATGGATCTACAGTATGTAGCAGATCTATATGAGCTCCAATAAAGGGGTCATTTTTAAAGATATTAATTTTAAGCTCAAAGTAAAACCAGCACTATGTATTATTGTTCATTACTGCCTACAAAATTACCTTTTTTTTTTTTACATATCCTATATGTCTCGTTTTATGTAGAGATTAAAAAAAAAAGGTATAGTCCCATAGACTCCATTTTAATAATATAATTCAAAATTTGTAAAATGATTTCCTTTTTCTCTGTAATATGAGTACCTTGTACTTGTTTCTGACTAAGATATAAGTTATCATTATTGGAGGCAAAACAGCATTTATTTGTGTTTAAATTATTTTGTAGTATCCAAAAATGCCTTATCTGGAAAACCCCAGGTCCCGAGCATTCTGGATAACAGGTCCCATACCTGGCAGCAAATTCCACTGTGCTTTATGGAATACGTGTATCCATCAACCATACAAGTAACATGCAAGGAGATAAGGGGGGCCCTGCCTGTTAGAGCTTAGGGGTTACTTACTAAACTCAAATTTGGTTGGGGTTTTTTGGGCAAAACTCACATTTTTAGTGGAAAAAATATTTATTATATCTTGATGCTGCAAAAAGCTTGAATCCGATAATCTGCCATCTCTGACCTGTTGAGGTTATTTATAAGTCAATGGGAGATGTCCCTTACCCAATTTTACGATATTGTGGTTTGCGCCGGGTTTAGCCCGATAATCCGGTACATTTGGGGCAAAACCCCCAAAAATCAAGAGATTCGATTAAAAATGTCAGATCCGATTTATTACATTTATTTTATTAAGAAATAAGGCAAGATTGGGCATGGGAGTTTGGTCGAGCTTTTTTAATCTTAATTATGACATAAATGCGGATTTTAGTAAATAACTGCCTAACCGTCTGAAAATAGCAATTACATTTACAACCAACTGGCAATTTTGTAAAATAGCTTTAAAATTTTCTTTTACTGGGTGACATTTTAAAGGGGTTTACAACCTTTCAGTGCCTTCAGAAGCTATCGTGAAACCAAGAATAAAAAAGGAATCTGGGATAGTTGGTCTGCACCCCACCATTATTCACCATTATAACCATACAATTTTTGCACAATTTCATCCACTCTGGTTCCATTTGTTGCCAATGCCAAAAAGATACATTTATAGACCAAACTTTTATGCATGACTAATGTGCCCATGTTTATTTTCACAATGTAACTGAGAATGTGTTTTAAAAACTGCCAGCAATTTTCCTCCTCCTTCTTTTATCTCTTTCAGTTAGAAGGAAGCCTGCTCTGTTGTCTTGTTCTCTATTAGGCAATGTGTTGCCTGCACCCCATATCATTTGTGCTATGAAGCATAACATAAGCATTGTAGGTTTTAGCAGTGTTTGAACTCCCTTTCATGTACATTAAAAGCAATGCAATGCTATGAAGGGGATTTGAATGCAAATGCTGCATAGTAATGTGCAGGGAAATGAAGCACATTTGCCTCTGTTAGTTTAAAGCGAAGATAATCCCAGTTTAGACCTAGAGTTCTGCTTTGGTTTCTTGCCAATAAGAAAAGTCCCATCTTCTACCCTTTATTGCACCTCTGATTCCAGGTTATGCGCTACACATTTGCAAAATGGATAACAAGCAAGAAGCAGAGATTGCTCCCAGCAATGAAGCCTTTCAGTTCAGAATGGGTCTCAATGACAACAAAGCTGGGATGGAAGGGCTGGATAAGGAAAAAATCAATAAGATCATAATGGATGCAACCAAGGTAAGTGGAAGAGCTATAAATATGTTTAGACTACAGCTTTGCACAGATGCGAATTCATTGATTTGTGTCTTTACTGAGATTCATAGGTTTTCTTTGCAGGCATAGCTGTCTTCATGCTTTTGCTGTTACACATAATGGGTGTTTAGTACAGTTATACAAGTATAAATATGTGTTTTGCACAATATAACATAAAAAGTTCACTAAAGAGGAAGCTATAGATTCTTAGGGGGTTATTTACTAATCCTCAAATTTATCTGGTCGGCCTTTTTGGGACAAAAGCTCAAATTTTTTCAAATTTTCCCTGATTTTTTTAGATTTATTGTACCCCGAGACTGCAAAAAGCCCAAATCCAAAAATCTCAGACCTGTTGAGGTTCTATATAAGTCAGTGGGAGAGGCACCAATTTCAATTTGAAGTTATCATGGTTTACGCTGCGTTTACGCCATTAATCCGTCTTTTTCAGGGTTTTTGGGCAAAAACACCAAAAAAATCTAGCGATTCTGGGAAAAAAACCCTAAAAATTCAAGTGATTTGGGTTTCAAGTGATTTCACTTGTTTTATCAAGTTTTTCGATGATCCGATTAATTCGGGTTATTTTATTAATAAATAAGGTCAAATCGAGCATGTGTGTTTGGTTATGGTTTTATTAATAAAAAAAAGATTTTAGTAAATAACCCCCTGTAACTATGAGTTGGGACCCAAAAATTGGCCCCTTGCAGTTTAGGATGGGTTTTATTGATCCCCCTGAATACAGCAAAAATACAGTTCATGACTGTTTCAAAACCAAAATTTGGGTCACAAAGTGCCACCGCTTTTCTTTTCTTCCCAATAATCAGCTACCCTGGGCCTGTGCAGTAAAGAAACTTTCTGGCAATCTCTGTACTGCTCAATTGACGCAGGGAACCTTAGAAGATTAACTAAAGGGATGATGGCTCTTAAAAGAACATACCTTGGGTTAGTGCATCCCAGTCTAGCAATTAGCATTACAAGCACATTGTCCCCCTCTCAGTGATTTTTGGGTTTAGTTGTCCTTTGATGTGGGTCCAAATTCGAAGGAGAGTTTCAGGCTCCTATCTGTTAAAGCACAATAAAGTCATTAGGCAAGGCGATGCCATCATAGCTACAATCAAGACTACAAGGAAGTCGGTGATTATTTCAATATTTATGAATGGCCAGATAAAAGATCTTTTCTCAAATATAATCCGTAACAAAGCACCGGATTTTCTTTAATAATGAATGGAATTGCCGTTTATAGATCATATTTAGACTTTATTTTGTCTATAGTTAATGTGGCCATTTATGTATGCTAGTCTAATGAGAGTATCAATATACTACAGGGCTCACGATTTTATGACAATGAACTCAAGAAAGACCAGCAAGTTAACCAGCGTATTGAAAAGATGATGCAACAAAAATCGCAGCTGACCAGCCAGCAAATAAGGAAAGCCCAGATTCAGGTATTTTTGCATCTCTCACATTGCCACGTTGCTATATAGTGCCAACTTTATAGAGCCTTATCATCAAATGACCACATCACGCAAAAAAAATCTGCAGGGTCATTGGGCAGGTTGGGGGCATATAACTTTTGGAAGGCTGTATTTGGCCTGTGGACCTCTTTCTGAACAACCATGATCTGGTATGTGCTTTTGTCTCATGCCTTCAGTGGCAGCTTGATAAGTTGGAAAGTAAATCATGGCACTTTTTACTTTTATTACACTTTTATTACACATATGTCCCCCGCAAACTTTACTACTGCTGCCCTGCTTACTGACATACATTAGATTTCCAACTTTCTGTTTATTTTTCCTTAGACAAGACTTTTCTTTAAAATGCATTTTACTTTTGTTTTCAAACAGTGCTTATTACAGGAAAGTGCGGTTGCTGGATGTTTCTCAGCCCACAGGGGCAATAATAAGTTTTCAAATTTACCATATATTCCTGTGTCTAATGAAAGGGTTTAATTATTAATGGGAAAAAATGCATCAGCTAATAGTGCTGCTCCAGCAGAATTCTGCACTGAAATCTGATTTATATTTAATTTTGAAATCTGACATGGGGCTAGACATATTGTCGGTTTCCCCCAGTCATGTGACTTGTGCTCTGATAAACGTCAGTCACTCTTTACTGCTGTACTGCAAGTTGGAGTAATATCCCCCCTCCTTCCCCCTCCCCTAGCAGCCTAACAATAGAACAATGAGAAGGTAACCAGATAGCAGCTCCCTAACCAAGATAACAGCTGCCTGGTAGATCTAAGAACAACATTCAATAGTAAAATCCAGGTCCCACTGAGACACATGCAGTTACATTGAGTAGGAGAAACAACAGCCTGCCAAAAATCAGTTCCATACTAAAGTGCTGGCTCTTTCTGAAAGCACATGACCAGGCAAAATGAGCTGAGATGGCGCCTACACACCAATATTACAACTAAAAAAAATACATTAGCTGGTTCAGGAATTACATTTTATATTGTAGATTGAATTATTTGCAGTGTAAACAGTGTAATTTAAAAATAAAAACGACATCATAAAAATCATGACCTTTAACAGACATGTAAAGCCTACATTTTCCTACCATGTATATAAGTTGGGCATATTTTCCCACCTAATCCACTTCATTTGTACTGCATTTGCCCCTCCATTTGCCAGCGCCATCACATTTTCCTAAAACAAATAGCAGCTCTTGGTGGCCATTTTCCCTCTGACGCATCATCAGTAAAACTGACATCTGCAAACTGGACATCTATACTGGAAAGTTCATGCAATGCAGAATGCAGGTTTACAGAGGCACACCATACTTTGATAAAAGGTTTTGCTGGGGTTGAGCACTAATAGTTAAGCTGAGCTCAGGAGAGGTGGTTAGGAGAAAAAAATAGGACCAGACAGCTAGAATTTCTATGGGAACCAGCAATGCTATCTTTTCGTTGGCTGTTAGACTGGAGGGTGTGTTTAGTAATCTCAGCTGAGAAAAACTGAGCTTGCTCAAGTCAACAGCCAAAGCAAATATCTGAGGGAGTTATGGGAGGAGAAGAATTTCTAAGTTATTATGGGGATGCTGCAGCCTTACTTTTAACCTTTTAACAACCAGAGTGGAAGTTATTTAAGGATTGCAAAGAAGCTGTTCGATGATTACATTTTTGTGGAGGGGGTTTACATGTCCTTTAACGTTAGAACAATGACCAACACTTGTAACCCTAATAGAAAAAAAACAAAGAAAATTATAGAATGCTAGCCTTATTATCTACAGTATTTACATATACTTTGTGGTGGAGGTTTTTGAAATGTATGCAAACATGTAAAGAAGGGTTATACTCTAAATGGGTTAGTGAGATTGTATGCTTCTGTACGTCATCCATGTATTCTAGACCTTATTGTATTGTATCTGTTTCCCTGTAGACAAGACTTTTTTTTATTTGTTGCTTCCTAACTGATAAATCATGACCAGATAAAGGGATGCTAATTAAAGGTTATTGGCATGTAATTTCTAGGATGCAGATTTATTTTTCGAAATGCTCAATTTTTGACTGTACAGGTATTGGACCTGTTATCCAGAATGCTCGGGACCTGGTGTTTTCTGGATAAAGGATCTTTCTATAATTTGGGTCTTCATGCCTTAAGTCTACTAGAAATTCATTTAAACATTAAACAAACCCAATAGGCTGGGTTTGCTTCCAATAAGGATTAATTATATCTTAGTTGGGATCAAGTACAAGCTACTGTTTTATTATTACAGTGAAAAAGGAAATCATTTTTAAAAATTTGGATTATTTGGATAAAATGGAGTCTATGGGATACAGCCATTCCGCTTGCACGACTGATTCAGGGAGAGAATTCCACATATTAACAGCTCTCACTGTAAAACCTCCTTCCAAATATTTAGACAGAACCTCCTTTCTTCTAATCGGAATGGGTGACCTCTTGTCAGCTTGAAGGACCTACTGGTAAATAAAGCATTAGAGAGGTTATTATATGATCCCCTTATATATTTATACATAGTTATCATATCACCTCTTAAGCGACTCTTCTCCAGCGTGAACATCCCCAATTTGGCCAGTCTTTCCTCATAGCTAAGATTTTCCATACCTTTTATCAACTTAGTAATAATGTCCTGTTTGAGCACTGGAAACCAGAACAGCACTGCATGTTCTAGATGGGGCCTTACCAGCGCTCTGTATAGTGGAAGAATATTTCCCTCTTCCTGCAAATCTATGCCCCTTTTAATACAGTTCAAGACCTTGTTTGCCCTTGAAGCTGCTGACTGGCATTGCTTGCTACAGCCAAGTTTATTATCTACAAGGACTCCAAGGTCCTTTTCCATTATGGAATTGCCTAGTGCAGTCCCATTTACAAATAAGCGTCTTGGATATTTTTACATCCCAGGTGCACAACTACATTTATCAACATTCAATATTATCTGGCACTTAACTGCCCAAATGGCTAGTTTGTCAAGATCCCTATGGGTCCTATGCTTTCATGTTTCTCTACAGGATTTCAGATCAACCATATCAATCAGAAGCTCATGTTTACTTGTCACTTGTTTGAAAACAAACATTTGATTGGTTGCAGTGGCCTTCTAGACATGGACATATGTTGTGACACATTTAGTGGGCTCATTTAAATGTAATGGGCAAATTTGCCCAGTAACAAAAGCCAGTAGTGACAGATCAATGATTTGATTCCTTCATCTGACCTGCAGTATCCCACATCTACCCACTGATTGGTTGAGGTTCTGCATAGGGCAGGTTTGGCCACTTTTAGAAAATGAGACCCACTTTAGGATTATGACACACGGATATTGGTTACTTCCACATTCATCTCAGAAAGAAACACGAGGTGAGGCAATTTCTTTCACATCCTTGAAGTAAATGGAAAGCAAAGAAGTTTTATTTTAATCCCTACATTTCTTTCTGATTTGCCAAGCTTGAATATCTGTGTGGCATGATAATAATGTCTTCACTTATTGGTCATTTTAAAACATAAAAACATTGCAAAGTGAAATTGTTACATATTTTTGAATCATGAAACAGTCCCATAAACTAGGCCTACGAGCATGCTCATTGTTTGCTAAACTGATCCAAGATATACAGTCGTGTATGAAAGCTTGTGAACCCTTTTCTATATTTTTATATGAATGTGCCATAAGACATCATCTGATCAAGTCCTAAAAGTAGATGAAGAAACCCTTGTTAAACAAATGAAACAAACTAAATATTCGGTCATATATTAATTGAAAGAAGAAAAAAAAAGATCTAATGACATATCGGCATGTGGCAAAAGGTGAAATCAGTGTCTGGAGTTTTCAGTCAACGGAATGACAATCAAGTCGTCCAGCAAAGCCTGATAACACATACAACACATTTGTGGATATGTATCATGGTTCGAATTTACAGATTTCAGCAGGACTCTTGGATTGTAGAAATGAAAACCATATTAAATATTGAACTTCCAAGTACCTGCAAAAGGGGAATGTTGTGCTCACCCTAATACATTTTAAACCATTAGGTGGGCGTGCAATGAGGGTGTGACCACAAATTTCATACAAAAAGAAGAGGTCTTCTGCACTCGCCTACTATAAAGGACATTAAGGGTTATTTGGTCAACACTCACTTTTTTGGGTTAAATAAAATTTTTAGAGATGTATTATACCCTGACCCTGGAAATAGCTTGAATCTGAAAATACACCAAATAAAACCTGTCGAGGTCATGAAGTAGTCAATAGCAGAGGTCCCTTGAACCATTTGAAGATATTAATAGCCTGCATGATGTTCGAGTTTTTTTAGGGGGGTTTTGCCCAAAAACTGGATCAATTGGGGTGATTCGAATTTTTCTACCACCGAAACTGGATCAATTGGAGTTTTTGGATTTCTCAACTCGAAGATTCGAGTATTTTCCTTTTGAGGTTTTCTTAAATAAGAAACCATTCAAGTTGTGAGTTCATTCGAGCTATAAAAACCTTTGATTAATAACCCCCTAAGACATTTTGTGCATTAGCTACATTAAGCTACTAAAAATGCCCTCCACTATAAACAAAACAGGGATTGTTTGTCCATATATTTTTGCTGTTGTTTATACAGGAGCAGTGACCGTCTCCATGCTGTAACCCCCATCATTCCCCAACTACAGTCAGGTGATCCCAGTCCCATATACCTTATCTACCATACTTTACACAATGCTGCACATGGTTTTCAGCCACAAATATATTATTTAATTTTATCACACTAGGTCTCATTTACAGAGGCTTAGGCAAGGTGCAAAGTGCCAAAATATTTAAAAAAAAAACACTTTTATTGCAGTGCTGCCTTTGTTCAGTAGCACTACATTGAGTAGGTGGCACAAGGCCATGCACAAGGCAGTGGCGTAATTAGAATGTGCCGGGCTCCCCTGCAAAAAAATAACAAAATAATAATAATCGTTATCCCTGTAGACCCTGAAAATTGTTATGCACAGTAGCATATAAATTGACTATTTGCAAGAGATGGAATTCCTTCTATATTGATACATGTGTATCTGTAAAAGAACAATAAACAAGAAATTCTTTGTTGTGTTACTATTCTGTAATACGGAATGTACTAGAAGTAATACATTTTTTGCCCAACTCTTCAAATCCTTTGTTATTTGTTTTGGAACAGACCTTGTAATTATGTGGCATAAAGGGTGTCGAATAGGAATTTGGGACAATGGCTTTCTATGTGGTTCCCTTAAAAGACCAGCTTTTTTGCACAATAACATTAAAACTAAAAGGCTTATTTTGGATCACTCTCAACCTTCTTAAAGATTCTTAATGGGCAGTCATCAGTTTGTGGTCATGCTTATGTCAGGAGCTTTTCTAAGCAAAGCATAAGACTGTTGGACATCATGCGCTTGCCCTGGAATGCATGAAATGTGTAAAACAAGACTAATGAAGTAATCTGTTTGCTTAGTACAACAACTCACCATTATCTGTAGTTATGTCTTTGAGTAGCAGCAGCTGGCCATTTGCAGTTTTAGAAAGGTATAATTACAGTATAAAGCAGTGCCAGTTATCAGAGAAGCAGAGCAGCACCTCCTCTCCATTGATGGCTCTCCAGACACATTTTTATTAAATAATGCTTATAAGCAGGGCACATATTCCATTTACTGTATGTACTTTAGGGTGGTGGCACATGCGAATCGCCAGTGGGATGGCATAAGTTTCGCTTCGGAACACCAAAGCAACACGTATGCCATCCCATTGACGATTCGCATTCTTGCAGACGGGAAGTAATTTTCGGGGAGATTAGTCGCCTTCAGTAGCAAAAATGTATTGCTTGGGAACTAATCTCCCCATGTGCCACCACCCTTAGGTTCAGACTAGCCAAATCACCATTTTCCTGATTTTCTTTTTCTCTGAGCAGTATATGCTAGGTACCCCTCTTATAAAAACTGGCACAACATTTAAGGCTCTGTGTTTTAGATATTTTTTGCTGACACTTGGTCCCTATACATTATTTATTTTCCTTTTGTATTTGTTTGATGGATATATGTAGAGCTAAATGTTTGATCGTGGCATAGCTATGGATTCCTGCCTGGGGGGCTTGCTGTCTCTTTACCACTGTGTGTAATTATTTTTCACTTATTTACTAGTTTCCATGAAAGTGCTGCCGACACAGTTTGAACACAGCCTTTTTAGTCAATTACTCTGGCCATAACCTACTACAGTCTTCCTGTAATATTATAATAGTACAGGTATGGTATCCGTTATTCAGAAACCCATTATCCAGAAACCCATTATCCAGAAAGTTCCGAATTCCAGATAGGCCGTCTCTCATAGACTCCATTTTATCCAAATAATCCAATTTTTTTGAAATTATTACCTTTTTCTCTGTAATAATAAAACAGTACCTTGTACTTCATCCAAACTAAGATATAGTTAACCCTAATTGGAAGCAAAACCAGTTTATTTAATATTTACATGATTTTCTAGTAGACTTAAAGGACCAGTAACATCAAAAAAAATTTTGACTATAGCCTGTCAGGCCACTGTGAAAAAGTTGCAATTCTGGTTGCTGAATCTTTTATCACACTTCCATGATATTACCTGCCCACAATGGAATGGTAATTTGTCTACTTTTTTTTCACCGTCAGCCACATATCTGGTTCAGACACACAATATATATAGCATCACAGTTATGTTTTCCAAATGTTTTCAGCTAAAGCTTGAAGGATATCCAAAATGTTGGATCCTGCAAGAAGTATATAAAATACGCCCTATTGTAAAATATAAGGCTATTATTAGTTGCAGATGAGTTCCATGACAATATAAAAGCCAAGTGTTTTTATACAGGTCATGGAACTCCAAGGTGAATTCTAATATCCTCATATTTTGCAACAGGGGTACTTTATTTATTATAATACACAAGTTTCAGTGAGTCATGTGACAGAAATTACATCACTAAGCTCTGATTATAACCAATGACATTAAGAACTGTTTATAAGGATAACATTTATATAGTGAATAAAGTACCCCCTCTTGTAAAATATAAGGATATTATAAGTTACCGAGGAGTTTCATGACCATATAAAAACACGAGGCCGAAGGCCGAGTGTTTTTATACAGGTCATGGAACTCCGAGGTAACTTATAATATCCTTATATTTTACAACTGGGGGTACTTTATTAATTATAATACACAAATTTTAGTGAGTCATGTGACAGAAATTACATCACTACTCACCGTTTATAACTGATGACATCACTACTCACCGTTTATAAGGATATAATTTACAGGATATTCATGGCTTTTGTGTATTATAGGATATTAATGGCTCTTGTGTATTATATAGTATATTAGTGTCATCTACAAACATATACTGGTAAACCGGATTACATACATACATACATACATACATACATACATACATACATACATACATACATATATACATAGGTGTGGTGTAAATAACAATGATCTCATTCTGATTTTGACAGGTGGATAGACTAGCCTTGGCACTTGAAAAGAACCGTGACTTAAGCCGCATTATAGTTCATGTTGATATGGATGCGTTTTACGCAGCTGTAGAAATGCGAGATAACCCAGAGCTGAAAGACAAGCCAATGGCAGTGGGCTCAAAGAGCATGCTGGTAAGATAGAAATATTTTGTCTTTGATACAGTGTTTATTACATCCTTATTCGGGTTTTAATGGTTAAAGATGTAAATGGTGATTATTAAATATATTATTTATGAAGAAAACAAATGAATCAAGGTGCACCCATGACTAAAGCTGGCCATAGATGCAAAGATCAGATCGTACGAATTATCGTACGATCGGACTTCCCCATCTCCTGACATGCCACTAACCGTTTCAATCAATTAAAGTAGAAAAGGACAGATCAGCCGATGTTCTGCCCCTGACAGCAATCAAAAATTATGTCTGACCAAAGCTAGTGACAGTCTCCCTCTGAAAATCGTACGATTGGCAATACATGCAGCGATATTATCGTCAGCCTACAGAAATCTTTTAACCTGTCTGATCGACCAAACAAGCGATCTCCGCCGGACGAAAAATTTCGGACTTTTCACACACGGTCCAAAAATCGTATGAATCCTCGATTCGTACGATCAGATCTTTGGGTCTATGGCCAGCTTTAGCTTACTTGTCCATTTTAACCACCTGTTTATTGGTTAGTGGGCAATCAGTTAATTTAGAAAGGGTCAACATATTCCACAATGCTAGACATTGAACTGGGGATAATACAAACAGTATGACATACAGATGGAAACCAATTACAAGGCACAAGGTCTCTGATAGTGCTGTCATTCTTTTTGCTAAATAGGCTTCTGGATGCATCTGTCAGTGTTTATATTGGATAGGCTAATCTCCAAGATAATACTTACAGCATTGTGTTATGTTATAATGATAGTATTGTGTTAGTTAAAAATCACATGCATATTTATTATTCAGTATGAAGCTCTGAGTATGCTAACAATTGTATATCTGGGTGCACATGGGCCAGTTTGCGTGTTCAGCCCAATAGATAAACATGCTGATCACTTTGACTGCACACATGGTGAATAAGATTGGCCAATCCAGATTCTTCAGCAGTTGCTTAAAAACTGAGCAGGAAAGCAATTAATGCTTTGACTGATGATTTTATACATGAACCAATATGACAGTTGGTTAAATTATTTTCCCATTTATCAAGTCAGAATCTGCTTTTAGTTTTGTGTAGATTTTAGTGTGTAATGTGGCTCCTCAAATATATACAACCCCCATTAAACTCAAAGCAATGGAGAAATGGCCAGATAGAGGCAGTCGATTCTTAAAATATTATATTGATTTAACAGCTATTGGGCACAAATACCAAAAACTGTCAAAAAATCGTTCTTGACTGTGCTATGTTTTATATGCAAGAATTCCAACAACATGTATTTTGTGCTTGATTATTTTTGGGGACTAATTTCCCTTCTGTTGTGACTGACTTATGGTTAAGTAAAGTTTACTTTTAAATAAGTATTTACAGTAAAATGGCTGCAGTTACAGTAGATAGAGGGGGAATAAGAATGCACAGTTAAAGGAATTGAATCAGAAAATAGGATATTTATATGAAATGCTGTGTGTTCACTGAATCCATAGGTCCAAGTAGTCGAGCTGCCTTGTCCTTAAGAAAGAGCAGAAGAGAAGTAATGGGTGAACATAACAATGGCTAGTAAAAGAAACACAAAAACAACTGATCAAAAGTAAGGTGATAAAAGAACAAATGCATCAATATGTTAAAGGTGTTTTTTTTATTGTGGTTTTTGAGTTATTCAGCTTTTTATTCAGCATCTCTCCAGTTTGCAATCACTGGTTACTAGGGTCCAAGCTACCCCTACAACCATGCATTCATTTCAATAAGAGACTGGAACATGGATATGAGAGGAATGAATAGAAATAAAATAATTCAAAAACCATAAGAAGGCCAATTCAAAAGTTGCTTAGAATTAAACATTCTATAACATAACAAAAGTTAACCTAAAGGTGAACCACCCCTTTAAAGAACATAACAGGAGTTAGCGAATGGCAGATACTGTAACAAGAGGTAGGGAGAGAAGAGTACTAGGTTAAAACACATATGAATATGGACAGGGCAATAACATGAATGGGAATATATAAAGGATAAACAGATAAAGCATTGAAAACAATATTTAAAATGTTGATAATTAGATGAAATAACTATATTGTTTCACAACATTTTTACTTTTATTTTTTTTTATTTAGTCCACATCAAACTATCTAGCAAGAAGGTTTGGTGTAAGAGCTGCAATGCCAGGATTTATTGCTAAGAAGTTGTGTCCCGCACTCATAATTGTTCCACCAAACTTTGATAAGTATCGAGCAGTAAGTTCAGAGGTATGTATGGCCAGTTTTCTATCCTCTATTCCAATTTCAGTAATGAGAACAAATGTTTGTTAGAAGTAAACAGCAGGTGCATCAGAAATGTTGTCCTTAGTACTATGTTCTATGTCCTCATCGGGTTTTTTAGTAAAAGAGTAAAACTAGAGTTTGCCACAGTCTGGTAGAATGAAATTCCACCTCTCTATTCATTTCTATGGGATTTTAAGGGACATATTTATCAGTGGGTAAAAGTGAGAGTTCACTCTATGAGAAATACAATCCCAAGTGAATAGATCTGCTGAATTTTATTCTGCTAGAGGGATCCCCAACCTTTTGAATCCGTGAGCAACATTCAGAAGTAAAAGTAGTTGGGGAGCAACACATGCATGAAAAATGTTCTTGGGGTGCCAAATAAAGTGCTGTGATTGGCCATTTTTAGGCCCTATGTGGATTGTCAACCTAAATTGAGGCTGTATTTGGCAGTGCACCTGGTTTTTATACAACCAAAACTTGCCTCCAAGCCTGGAATTTAAAAATAAGCACCTGCTTTGAAGTCACTGGGAGCAACATCCAAGGGGTTGGAGAGCATCATGTTGCTCACAAGCTACTGGTTGGGGATCACTGTGACTGTGGCAAGCTCTAGTTTTACTCTGTTAAATAAGCCCCATAGTCTTAAGTTTCTCCATCATCTTGTTTTCAGCTTTGTGATGAACCTTCTTGATCCCCTGTAAAACTCAGTCTCGACTTGAAATTTTGACTCCGACATTGCTTAGCTGAATTAAAAATTTTACAATCTGTATTATTTACTTCCACAGGTGCAAAGTCCACTTTAACAATTAGCACAATTGGCATGTTTTTCCCCACAACACAGCATTTTTCCCCAAAATTCAATTTCTCATTAAGACAACTGGGCACAAAATTAGTTGCAAATTGGATACCAATCCATCATTTCCCATGTTCCGATCCCTTAGACACAAGCACACTGCACCTATTGGTGCAAGGCATAAAAGGGAACCCTGGATCAACCAATTTTGGATTCAGGATTCATCTGCATCAATAGATACAGCAGTGCTAGATTCAAAACAGGAGGCAAGACCGACTGAGCGGCACCAAACACAACTATATGGAAGTTCAATTAAGACACAAGTACAACTGGCTGCAGAGACTGTGGGAACACAAGCACATAAAATGGGGGTTCTACTGTATATGACAAGAAACCTTACATAGCATTTTTCTTAATTTTTATAGCACTGCAAAGAAGAACCCCTATTTTTACGTTTTTCAAAGGACCAGAAACAATGGGGTAAAATCCAGGAAAATGTAAAACCAGGGAAATGTATTATGCATAATATATGGGAGGGACCAGGAAACAACAATGGAAAATGATGGAAAACTTAAAATCAGGGATGTAAAATTGTTGTCCCTCTGTAGTAGGAAGGGGATACTTGATAAAATGTTGGTGCACCTACAGATGAAAAGGATGCATTGATTAGAAGAAGCATACTCCTCATTTATGTTACTGTTTAAATTACATTACACATTGGAAGAGCAGCGGAGCTGATTTTTGAACCTGCTAGTAGGTGCATCTTTAAATTTTGGAATCGTACTTTCTTTTTGGTCATATAGTGGTAGGTATAATGTTTCAATTATAGGGAACACGCCTACAGCATTTGTCCTTAGTCACACAATGCTATGTCCTTTAGTTTACTTCCTACATCAAAATAATTTCTCATTGGTTTGTCTGGTGGTTGCTGATCTACTAGAAAGTCAGGTGCGCCTTGGACTCACATTGTGTTGTTGTAATATACCATACAATGAATCTGGTTATGATTGCAAGTTATACATGACAAGTCTCCAAACATTACCTTTGCTAATAGCATTTTCCTTTGTTTTTGTTTCTCACTGGCTGGAAACAACTACTTTGCCCTAAAGTACAATACATGTAATGTGCTTATACCTGTATTTATATTATTACCCTGGTAAGATTGGAATTACATGTTCTTTTCAGGGGAGGAGAACATTACTGAGCAGTTTCATCAGTTTATTATGACATATGATGAGGACAGAATGATCAAAGCAATATCTGAGAGTGAAGGCTTTATCAAATACAAAATAAGGAGAGAAACAGTACCTACATAAAGATTTTGATGGATGACAGATTATGGAAATTGAAAACAGAATTGGTACAGTTTGAAAAGGAAAATTAGCTCAGTGGCAGAAAGGGTGGCCTTTTTTAAGAGTTTGGTTTTGCCTCCTGCTTGAGCGCTGGTATTTTATTCTCTGTGGCTCCAGTATTGCTTTGGCAAAGAAGTCAATCATGTTATTATTATCATCATGTATTAATTTATTTAATAGAATGATATAATTAATAATAAAAAAAACTGAATTCTACCCGAGAATTAGTAGCATTTTAGGCATAAAAGGTTCTATGAAATGAGGGGGGCGCATGACAAGTTTGACAAAATATGGGGGGGACTGGTGCGACCAGGATTCTGTGGACGGGTAATTGGTTCCTTTAAACTGCTTTATAATATTATCAATAATTGCCTGCACTATAACAATTGCTTCACTTAGTGACAAGACCTTCCTGTCAGTATAAGCCTGAGCTTGACCCAACTTCACTCATATGCCATATTACCAGATGCTGTATTGTTCATTGTTGTTTTGTGTTTGTTGTTGAAATCAATAAAAATTCACATTAAAAAAAAAGTTCTCCCTGAAGGAAAGCTGGCTTCTGCTATGTTGTTTTAAGAACCGGAACTAGCAGTGCAAAAAAGTACAGCCCAATATTGGTTTCAATAGCAATTACATATAAAATAGTAATCATTATTGCACTGAGCAAGCGGTTCTGCCCCCCCCCCTCCCCAAAGACATTTTCTTATTCAGAAAAAGGGTTACAAAAAAATCTTATTTAGTAATTGTTAATTTACTGTATTTGTTTTTGTGTGCTAGAAATTATGTAAAGCCCATTTTGACCAACCAGAGTCATTGCCAGCTTCCTTCTTTTTTAAATGCTTACTCCATTTTTTTTTTAGTTTAGTCCTCTAATGTCAATCTTTCTTTTTATGCACCTAAGTAATTTTAAGTTTTTTTTATTTTTTTATTTTCTGAAAACCTTGCTACGGAATCATAAGATTTCACCATAGTTTACTGGGAGCTTCAAAGGTCATGGACTGTTGAGGCCCCAACAAGAGATGATGTTATAGTGAATATAGTGATCTTTAACCATATGCACCTGTATAATAGCATCCATGATATTTTCTAATTCAACCTTTTATGTGTCTTATATTTTACAGTCTACAATGCGGGCACTTTCAGCACAGTAGATTTTGTGTTTACAGGTTATCCAATATAGGAGTTTACCTAAAGAAAATTACCAGGCACTTCAAGGGTTAAACTATGATCAATACACAAATCCACTGGGTCAACAAAGCTACTTCATAAAAACCATATAGCAGCATTACAACTCACCAGCCTGTCACTTACCATACATTTACATTATGCATTACTTGGAAAGCTGCATACCAAGAAATACTGATAGAACTGTTATTCTGCCTGGAAAAAATAATGTGATTTGTACTTTAAAGAAGAGATTTTATCATAAGCAGTTCAGTGTACTAATAAACCAAGCACCGTCATGAAAACCTGCTTGGAATCAACAATTTGTTAGGAGACCATGCATCTAAAGTCCTAAATTTATTTCATTATATTTAGGTCCGTGAAATTCTAGCCCAGTATGACCCCAATTTTTTACCTATGAGTCTTGATGAAGCTTACCTGGACTTCACAGATCATTTGAGTGAGCGCCTGAGTTGGACAGAGGACAAGAGGACATTTATAATTGGAGCTGAAAACTCAGAGGAGAACAAACCTCTGTCAGGTAGAATACATTTGAAAAACTGAATATCTCAAATGTTTTGACAAATATATTTATTATGCTGATCCTTCTAGAACAGGGAAGCAGCTTCTTGGATTGTCAGGTAAAATGCCAACTGTCTGATTATGTTGATAAGCCTACGGAGTCCCAACAATGTATCTCTAGAAATGTTCCACAATTAGGGATGCACCAAATTTACTATTTGTGCCTTTCAGAAATTACATTGTCATAATTACTTTATTGCTGATTAGGAGTCTCTAGACTTGAATTCTTTGCCTGATGGTAATTCTATTATGTAGCAACGGTTATGTAATAACAATTATCAGCCTTTATAAATGATAAAAGTAGAAGTGCTAATGGTTCTGTGAGTATGGGTAAGTAACTGTTATTAATGTGATCTTAAACTTTATTTTTTTTTTAATTGATATTGTTTTTTTAGGTAAACAAGAACAAGTAGAGTGTACGTCACCAATTCTTTTTGAAGACAGCCCGTCCTTTGTAGCAGACCAGAATGTTAGCCAACCAGGGCAGGACACAACTGAAGAAATCAGAAGACCATCACTAGAGAAAGCAGTTGTGTTTGGAACCTCAGTTGAGGAAGCAGTAAAGGAAATGAGATTCCGCATTGAGCAGAAAACTACATTGACTGCAAGTGCTGGTATGTATGTATGTATGTATGTATGTATGTATGTATGTATGTACATGTACCCACATAGCATATATTGTGCCATGTAGAAGTAAGACCATTAAATTAGACATTGAGTTAATTACACCTTTTGCTACAGAATATGTGGAGGTATCTGCCTCAAAAGGACAGGTTAGAAGACAAAGACAGAGATTAAATTGTAGGTGAAAGGTTCTTGAGTTCACCTTCTGATCACATTTATACAGTGTTTCTGCCTTTAAAATAGCTGAGCAGAAACAAAAGCACACTGGGAGTTTTAAAATTTTGAGCTGAATGGAGGTAAATAAAAAAACAAATTATTCTAAATATTTGAGCTATAAGGTAATAAGTAAAAAAAATCCTTCATTTGTTTTGGATTGATGTGACTCTTGGGTCATTTAAAGAGGTGCAAAAGTCAGAGATCAAGATCTGGGTTATGTGTTTCGTCACCTGAGAACAGATGTGTTCAAAAAGGTCAGGACAAAGTAGAAATAATGGTAAGAAATATGATTACATATCAAGTGAGCCGGGTTGCAGAAACATAGAACTTGGGAAGGAAAATTAAAATTAATCTTAAGTATTGAAACCTTTTAAAGTTGAACGTAAAAGCATTTGTAGTGCACATATAAGAGAGGTGATGGTCAGTCATGGAAAAGATGATGCAAATTCACTTTATTCTGTCTTATTTTACTGTAGTTAACATAACATGAAGCGTACCTTATTTTCAAAGAGATTTGGGTGGTTGTGAGTTATTTGCACATAATATTGTGCATTAAACATGTACAGTATCAAAACCTAAAACCAAATTAGGCTAACTGTAGTTAAGAGGAAGCTATTGAGCTGTATCTGTATTTTGTTGAACAGTACCTGTATTTATTTTAAATTATATTTGGAAAACTAATTATATTTGTGTTCTTCTGGCAGTGTATGACCTGAAAACAATGAGACAGTGGAAAGAAGCTTTGTGCTAGGATACAGTTTACAGTATAGGATACAGTAGGTAGAAGGTCACTTGGAGAAAATAACTTTGGGTTGCTAGCGCTTCTAATCTTAGCCAACAAAAAAGACAATGCAAAGTTTGTTTTGAAGTTGTTTACCCTGTAGCATAGGCCACTCATTAGCACAGTGTGTTTTACATGGTTGCACAGTAATTTGTCAAATGTAGGTCTGTCTTTATTTGGTGCTGCTGTGTATGCAGCTCTGTACATTTTTACAACAAAGTAGGAGTACAAACAAAAGGACAAACATTGCACTAAATGAAATATACACATCAGACAGAATTATACACAGTAATATAGATGTCATGGTCCATGCCCTATAGAGTTTACAGTCTAAATTGGCTGGTTACTTACAGGCACAAATAGAAAAATAACATGTACCTCTATTTACAATGACCGGGCACAGACCCATATATAGTGAATAAAGTACCCCCTCTTGTAAAATATAAGGATATTATAAGTTACCGAGGAGTTTCATGACCATATACAGGTCATGGAACTCCGAGGTAACTTATAATATCCTCATATTTTGCAACTGGGGGTATTTTATTTATTATAATACACAAGTTTCGGGGAGTCATGTGACAGAAATGACATCAGAACTCACCGTTTATAACTGATGACATTGGAACTCACCGTTTATAAGGATATAATTTACAAGATATTTATGGCTTTTGTGTATTATATATAAATATTAAACCAAACACCATTCTAATATTCCAAGTAGTAGAATCTAAATATCGTTCTAAATGGGCTGAAGAAGAGTTAATTACAAAGGAATTCAGGGATGGAGTTCCAGGTATGGAGCATCATAGATGGAAGGTACCAGTGGATTGGGTGGAGTCAAAAGATGGTTCAAATATGTAGTCAGGTGGGAAGCAGTGAAGTGCTCTGACATCTAGCAGAAGGTTCCTGTAAGTTATCCTTTGCTTGACAGAGAACTGTAATGCATTTTAATGTGCAGTTGAACCGAAGGGTAAAAAGAACTTGGAGTATGAGAGGCTGGTAGTGATGAGCAAATTTTTCCCACAAGCTGATAACGTTCTTCTAAGGGAGGTGGCAGATGGGGAGATTAGTCGGCCAGCGACTTCGGAAATGTATGCCATCCTGCTGGTGACTCGTATTCTTGCCAGCAGGAAGGCATTTGGGGAGATTAGTCACCCGAAGTAGGGGAGATTAGTCGTGGGGCGACTAATCTCCCATTCTGCCACCACCCTAAAGAGAGAGTGTACACGGTGAATAACAAAGTGCCTGTTAGAAATGTAAGAATAGAACAAGGATGCAGTTTGAATGGGGGACACCAAGGTAATGGAAGATTAGGATTAGAACGAAATGTCAGAAGTATTAAAGGCAGAGGATAAATGCAGGGAAGATAAAAAAGAGAAGAGTCCTTTTGCCATGGCAATGTCCCTCACATATTGTGATTATTTTGAGTTTTTTGTCCATTTATGCAATACAACATGACAAGAAGTCAGTTGACAAAAGCTGCCAAAAGTCGCATGAAAAACAGGAAGTACAAATACAAAACAAGCAATGACGCATTTGTATATCAACTGTAACATTCTCAAAAATGACAATAATTTTTTTTCTTAAGTGCTATACATAACTGGTCATTACACAGTTTCTCCACAGTTAACACTGCTTTATTGCTTTAGTTGTTCATATTACCCATTGCAGTTTTCCCCTCTTGCCATCTTTGGGCCTATGAGGCAAATTTACTAAGCGGCGAAAATTCGCCAGCGCCAGCTTCGCAGGCAGCGCAACACTTCACCAGGCGAAAATCCACTCGGACAACGCTAATTCTCTAACATGCGAAGCTGCGTCTAGAAAATAAGATTGCCACTGAATATGTTTAAAGGCTAAAGCCTATGGCATATGTGATTGGTTTGACTGCCATAGTGCTGTTCCGTGGAGGCTAAAACTTTGTTTCTCTGCTTGTCAGTGCTATAGATTGAAACAAAACATTGTGTGTATGTGGTGGTAAAGTGTGGACATTTCTCAGAAATTGTAACTTTATCATTCCTGTCTTCTTATAAGCACAGTGTTTCCTATTCTTTTGAATTGGAAGCTGACAGACGGACAAGGAGGTTTTGAGCAGGACAGGATACTCCAAGAGCTGAGGAGTGGACAATACTGCTATACCTTTCTGAACACATAATGCTGTGCTGTGGCTAAACCTTATGAAATGCTGCTGCTGCGACTGCTTATTCTTTCTTTTATGCTTGTTAACTGTAACCAGGAAGAATGAAGAACCAGTAGGCCCACATCAATTTCAGTTCATGCTTAGGTGCATTTTCATATTACATTAAACAAGAACATTTCAGAGTCAATCTTTCTTTCAAGGTCCTTTGATTTCAATATTTTGCAATAAATGAATCCTTTGGGGTCACATTATGGTTTAAAAATACCTTCATGCATTTTTCAAACTTCCCTATTTTTAGTGAAGTGTCACCTTTAGATTAAGAAACTGTGTATGCTGGTGCACTGTGCATGATCATAATATCTTTCTTGTCACATGTAATTACATGCTGCCAGCTATAATCAGTTCTTTAGTTGCAGCAGTTTGCCTCATTTATACTTACCTGGAGAAAACTGTTACTGTCTTTCTTGCCTACTGTACAGTATGAGCGTGTGTAGAAGCCCAGACTTGTTCCCTATTGATTACATTATCAAACACATGCGGTTCAAGTGATTGTTATTGGAAATTGCTGGACAACTGAACAACAGTCACTGGGATCCGCAAGTGCAGTTATGGCTCTGGGCAACTGTGATTCCTGACATTTTGTCACATTTCCACAAAATACCTGGTCATGCTGTGTGCCATAACAAGTAAATACTTTTTTTCCTTCCATTAAGGCATTGCTCCAAACATGATGCTAGCAAAAGTTTGCAGTGATAAGAATAAGCCCAATGGACAATACAGAATTGCCAACGACAGGCAAGCCATCAAGGACTTTATCAAAGATTTGCCAATTAGAAAAGTAGGTATTGTTATCCATTTTGCAAATATTGAAGGTCTCTATCCTTAAATGAGAACTAAACCCTAAAAACAAATAGGGCTAAAAATGCCATGTTTTATGTAATGAACTTATTGTACCAGCCTATAGTTACCGCTTCTTAATAGCAGCAATGATCCAAGACTTCAAACTTGTCACAGGGGGTCACCATCTTGGAAAGTGTCTGTAACACTCACATGTTTAGTTGGCTCTGAGCAGCTGTTGAGAAGCTAAGCTTAGGGGTCGTGGCAAATTATCAAGCAGAAAATGAGGTTGGCCTGTCATATATTCTGATTCTACAAGGCTGATTATTAAATCATAATGGTAGTTGCACTGGTTTCTGTGCTGCCATGTAGTAATTATCCATATTAATTAATAATCGGTTTCATACTGTGACTATTCATATTCCAGTCTCTTATACAAATCAATGCATGGTTGCTACCAGATTGCTGAAACTGCAAACTGGAGATCTGCTGAATAAAAAGTTAAAGAACTCAAAAAACACAAAAATTTAAAATGAAAACCAATTGCAAATTGACTCAGAATATCACTCTCTACACCATACTAAAAGTTATTCTAAAGGTGAACAACCACTTTAACTGCTCAAGCAAAGCATCCCACACATTAAGCTTTTTGTTACAGCAACTAAGGTATTGATCCCCCTATGTTTAAAATTGATGTTCTTCCCCACTGTTAATCTGTATAATTCGAGAGGAAAATAGATTTGAACAGCTGTCTGCTTGAAGAAACATAGTGAAATGTACAATGTACAAATTTGGTATAACATAGGAAAATGCATTGTTTACATTTTTATGGGATTACATTATCATTGGGGTTGATTTCAGGCTGCTTGGTGCTCAAACTGCCCTATATTGTACTATTTCCCCAACTGTTTTTTTTCTGCTTAAAGGGGTGATTCACCTTTAAGTTAGCTTATTACATTATAGAATGGCTAATTCTAAGCAACTTTTCAATTGGCCTTCATTTTTTCTTTTTTATAGTTTTTTAATTGTTACATTTTTCTAACTGTTTCCAACTTTTAAATGGGGGGTCACTGATCCCGTCTAAAAACAAATTCCTTGTAATGCTACGCAGTTATAGTTATTGCTACTTTTATTTCTTTTCAGGCTGTCTTCTATTCATATTCCAATCTCTTATTCAAATCAATGCTTGGTTGCTAGGGTACTTTAGACCCTAGAAACCGGATTGCCAAATTTGCTACTGAATAAAAAGCTAAAGCACAAATAAAAAATGAAAACCAAGTGCACATTGTATCAGAATGTCACTCTCTACATCGTACTAAAAGTTAATTTAAAGATGAACAACCGCTTTAAGGGCAGAGACACACGTGCAGTTTTGGGGAGATTAGGCAACTTCGGTCGACTTCGGAAAACAAATTGCTCCGAGTGCCATCCTGCTGGCGATTTATATTGTAGCCGGCGGGAAGGCAGTTCGGGGAGATTAGTCGCCCGAAGAAGAGGCTATTTGTTACCGGGTGACTAAATATCCCCAAAATCTCCACGTGTATCTGCCCTAATGAAAATTTCCATCAAACTGGTGCATTCCGTTTTTTTTTTTATCACAGCAGAACAATATATCAATAGATAAAGCGATAAAACTTTATTTAAATATTTTGTAAAACACCTTGGGCTCTTATCTCCTCCCTCCCCAAACATTTGCTGCATGCTGTGTATATTGCTATGCAAAGGAATGGCATCTCAATGAAGCTCAGTCTGCAAACGACTGATAAGAGATCAGAGAATGTTGAACATAACTGTAAAAATGTCATGCTATAATTGCTTGTAAATTCTATTTACTATGTCAAAATGTACAAAGAACTGTAAATAACATAGGGCTGTATATTTGGGTTCTAGGTACCTGGCATTGGCAAAGTAACAGAGAAAATGTTAAAAGCTCTGGAAGTTGTGACTTGTACAGACCTCTACCAGCAGAGGGCATTGCTCTCACTTCTCTTCTCTGAGACTTCATGGCAGAATTTTGTACACATATCACTGGGTCTTGGCTCTACACATGTAGAAAGGTAAGTGTGTGTGCTGGGGTCGTATCCACAGGATTTCATTAGTCCGTCTCTGTCGTTTGTCAGTAGAAGGCCAACAATATAGAGGAGTCTTTTGCTAATCTATTTTATTTCCCTGTTTGGAGTTACCACACATATAACTGTATTCTTTGGAGCAGTCACCAGTGTTTCCTCTTTAAACACATGCACATAGTTGTTTCCACACACGCATAAGGAAAGTAAATGATTCCATGTGACTCACATAATCATTTTAACTGTATAATACAGCAAGTCAATGCGAAAGTCATAACCATGTTAAAATGTTGAGCTGCTCCATAGGGAATTTAGGGAATGAACAATCTTGCTGAAAGTGCACTGGACATTCAGTTGTAAATTGGGCTGCTTTTTTAGCAGAACTGTATTTTAAATGCCCATGCCAGACAAAGACGTGAAAAAAAAACAGCAAGCTGAATGGCTTATTAGCAATTAATTTGAATGCATGCTTTTTATACCATACAAAAAACAATGAACCGTAGGCTGTGTTACACACCTAAATTAATTAGCCATGCATCATGTAGATTTATTGTGGGTTGAGTATGCAACCGACATGTTCCTCTAATGCATTAAGTTGTTGCTTTATTTTTATTCTACATTAATCTTTTATTAAAATGGTTTTTCACCTTTAAATGAACTTTTAGTATAATGTAGAAAGTGATATTCTCAGACAATTTGTAATTATTTTTAATTTTTTATTATTTGTAGTTTTTCAGCTATTTCACTTTTTCTATTCATCGGCTCTTCGGCTTGCAATTTCAGCAATCTAGCAACCATGCATTGATTTGAATAATACATGGAATAGGTATAGGTGAGGCCTGAATAGAAAGATGAGTACTAAAAAGTAGTGATAACAATAAATTTGTAGCCTTACAGAGCATTTGTTTTTATATGGGGTCAGTGACCCCAATTTGAAAGCTGGAAAGAATCGGAAGAAAAAGGCAATAAATAATTGGCCAAATAAATAGAATTGGCCAATCTATACCATACCAAAAGTTAACTTAAAGGCGACCCACCCCTTTAAGCAATATATTTTTTGTAGTATTTATTTGTAGGAATAGTCCTTTGATTGCTTAAAATATACCTGTCACCCAGACATAAAAAAGCTGTATAATAAAGGTCCTTTTCAAATTAAACATTCTTTGTTAAAGTGTTCATAGCTGTAGTAATCTCATTTAAAAAATCTCAGCTGTCAAAATTGTCTGCCCCTCCTCTACTTATAGAGACGGGGCAGACAATTACTTTCACTTTCTATTCAGCACTTACTAGATGTCACTGCTCTCCCCACATTTCCCCCATTCTCTTCACCATTTAATTGTGTAACCAGAGCATGGGGATGGACATCAGGTCCCTCGTTCTGTTGCACTAACTAGATTCTGAGATGATACAAGGCTTGTCTTAATAACAATGTCCACAAAATGGCTCCTGCCTGCTTTCTATAATTATGAATTCCCAGACTGAAGGAAACAAGATTAAAATAATTTATATAGTGTAATTAAAGTTCATTTTGCTTGACTAATGTGATAAAATAGGATTTGGAATAATTATTTTGGTTGACGGGTCCCCTTTAAGACATATGGGGCTCTGCACTGCTTGTCAGTGAATAGTCTCTAGATTATGTAACCACCGGGGTGTGCTGTCAATCGATATGATGATGAAAGCCAGTTGTAAGAACTATTAGCACCACATCTGAGTGTTTTATAGACTTTGAATAGAAATGTGCTATATGCTGAAGAAATCTAAGATGAAGTGGCCATTCATTGCACTGCTAATAAAAGTCACCTTTGCAAAGCGCCTAGTACAATTATGGTAGCTGCAAGTAAAATAAAGTAACTGTGTGTGTTTTTTTATGATTATCTCTATTTACTTCTGATTTCAATTATTTTCCTCAGAGATGGAGAAAGAAAAAGCATGAGTACAGAAAGGTATGTTACAGTAGTTAGATATTTTGTTCTCCATAATACATTCATTATTGTATATTCCTTGTTTGGCATTAAATAGGTGATGATTCTACTTGATACCATAATCAATGAGATAGGCACATAACATGCAAGTTATTAATTGATTGGTCAAATTTCTGTACTGTAAATTCTTGATTGAAAAACTTACAGGCACGTTACTGACTCTTGAAGAAATCGACCTGAATGTGTATGAATGTTTAGAGACCCTAAGCTGGCAATATACCCAAAATGGCCACCTTGAGTGCATGACGACTGATGTTGATGTATAATCTCTGTAAAATATTTAGCCACTTTATAAATAATGGAAAGTAATAATCAGAGGGGTCACTGAAATTGACTTATTTATTAAATGTCCACAAATCTCATTGTTCTGCAAACTTTTAAAGGGGTGGTTCGCCTTTAAGTTAAAACTTTTAGTATGTTATAGAATGGACAATTCTGAGCAACTTTTTGGTCCTCATTAATTATTTTTTATAGTTTTAGGTTTTTTTAGTATAGTTTTTTTTATAGAGTTTCAATTATCAGGTCAGCCTAGCTGCTGATTGGTTCCTATCCTACAGTCCAGTGTGCTGAGTGCCACCGGTTCCCCTGCATAGTCTGGGAAAGGAGGCAGCAGAAAGTGGGACAGATGGGCCGGGACTATTTTTCAATAAAAAAAACAAACACTACTTTTTAAAGCACATTTCTTGTATAGCTAAGCGAGTATAATGCACTGGTACATTGCTTTTTACATATTATGTCTCATTTAACATTATTTATTGATCTCATTTGTGTCTGAACACTTTAAAACTCATTTACAACACAATATGCAAGTGTTGGTAGTGTTCCCCTCAAAAAATTCCAGTGCAACCGGGGTGCAAATTATCCTCCAGTTTAGTAAATTGCATGCAAGCTTTTTTTTTTTAGAGGGAATGATATTCATTCTGGCACATTCATGCATGCACCATCATTTATGACACTGTATACTTTATATGTAGGATTTTTAGAATAAGTGTGATATATTGCAGAGAGGCAGATAACTGAGATGCTGGTTCACAGCACTGCTACATGATGAGTTTCTGTAGTTTGTGTGATGGAATAAGAGAGCATTTAAAGATTTAAAGGGATACTGTCATGGGAAAAAAAATTTTACAAAATGAATATGCCATTCGTACAATGACAATGGTACACTGGGCTTTCCCCACCTTCACATGACCAGGGGCAGCATGTCTAGCCCCATGTCAGATTTCAAAATTGAATATAAAAAAATCTGTTTGCTCTTTTGAGAAATGGATTTCAGTGCAGAATTCTGCTGGAGCAGTACTATTAACAGATTAATTTTGAAAAAACTTTTTTTTCCCATGACAGTATCCCTTTAAGAAACTGGAAAAGGAAAAAGAAAGTACAGAGTTACACAGTGAGAGGAAAGATTACAAATGCTAAGTGTGCAGGTAAATGCATATATAAATTTGTGAACGAATACATCATTATTTAACCAGTCCTATAAAAGTAATTGGCAATGAACAACTCCCTATAGCCACATTCTAACTCTACACAACTTCAAAAATGAATAATCAGAGAAAACATGGTATGACTCCAAATAAGTGCAGTGGACGCTATCTAGCAGATTATTGGAAGATTTTGACAAAATCAGAGGTGGTATGAAATGTCAGCAGAATAGCAGCCTACTCCTTACTATGTTTATAATGATTTGGGAAAGTTAATCTTTTTCTTTTTAAAATATTATAATATATCCGCTTTGTTAAAATGATTGCTCAAGTCACAGTTTTTCTTCTTTCATTCAATTTCCAAAGTAGATCTAATTCTCCCAGAAAGGGATATTTGTATTTTCTGTTTTCATGTGAATTAGATTATAAATATGGTAATGCAGCAGAGTGCCCCCATTGGCCTGTGAAGCTATATTTCTATATGACCAGAAAATGGATGTGGTTTTCTTGGAGAACTATGGTCCAATAACCTTTCCTTACCTGTCATAATTTCCCATTCAAAAAATGGCAATGCTTTGCTTGTGTTAGACACTGGCAGTCGAAGGTGGGGAAAGCCCAGTGTACCATTGTCATTGTACGAATGGCATTATATTCACAGACCTTAAAGGGATACTGTCATGGGAAAACATGTTTTTTTCAAAACACATCAGTTAATTGTGCTGCTTCAGCAGAATGCTGCACTGGAATCCATTTCTCAAAAGAGCAAACAGATTTTTTTAAATTTAATTTTGAAATCTGACATGGGGCTTGACATATAGTCAGTTTCCCAGCTGCCCCCAGTCGTGTGACTTGTGATCTGATAAACTTCAGTCACTCTTTACTGCTATACTGCAAGTTGGAGTGATATCACCCCCTCCCTTTCCCCCCAGCAGCCTAACAACAGAACAATGGGAAGGTAACCAGATAGCAGCACCCTAACACAAGATAACAGCTGCCCAGTAGATATACTGTTAGAACAGCACTCAATTGTAAAATCCAGGTCCCACTGCCACACATCCAGTTACATTGAGTAGGACAAACAACAGCCTGCCAGAAAGCAGTTACATCCTAAAGTGCTGGCTCTTTCTGAAAGCACATGACAAGGCAAAATGATCTGAGATGGCGCCTACACACCAATATTACAACTAAAAAAATACACTTGGTTCAGGAATTAAATTTTATATTGTAGAGTTAATTATTTGCAGTGTAAACAGTGTAATTTAGAAATAAAAGCTACACCATAAAATCATGACAGAATCCCTTTATTTGGTGAACTTTGGTACTTTGATTGGTTTATCACTCGGAGCTGTTACTGCAACACCCATCCACACCTAGGGTTAGTTCTGTACAGATAAGTCATCACTAAACATATTAATGCAAATTAATTTTTATGTAGTGGGGGGTCTGTATTGGGGTCAAAGTACTCATTGCACACGTGGTAGTTGACCTCCCTACTTAATTGTTGTTCCTAGGATTAACTGTTTGGAGAACATGTCCAACATGTTGGAGGCAGAATCAAGTAAAGATCTGATTTGGTGGCATGGCCAAATGAACAGATCTTTACATGTAAGTTCTCATGGATGTACTATTGATTAAGCTCCTCTAAGATTAATTGCAGCTATTGGCAAGCAGAAAAACAAAACTCTGAACTACATTGAAAGCAACTGAATGCTGATGAAGTTTGCTCAGCCAAATATTCCATTAGTCATCTCACTCTGGACACACATATCTATACACACACACCTAAACACATTCATTCAGTCACATTTGCTATACAGTATTTCTAATGTACAAGAAACCTCAGTGAATCACCTTTGGTAAAGAAAAAATAGTGATTATAAATAGCATAAAAGGCAGCTTTTCTGTATTTGGAAGCCCTAATCTTTTTTCCTTTTACCTTAGTATGATACAACAGAAAATAAATATTATAGAAAAGGTATGCTGAAAATGGATCTCAGATCTAATAAACTATGAGATCTCAAGTATTTATCTTTGGTGCCCTACCATAAAACTCTGAAACCTATAAATGTGTTCTATAAAGGGTCTTTCTCACATTTGCAATTATACGTTAGTACAGGGATCCCCAACCTTTTGAACCCCTGAGCAACATTCAGAAGTAAAAGGAGTTGGGGAGCAACAAATGCATGAAAAATGTTCTTGGGGTGCCAAATAAGTGCGGTGATTGGCCATTTGGTAGTCCCTACATTGAAATTCTGTTTGGCAGTGCTCCTGGTTTTTATACAACCAAAACTTACTTCCAAGCCTGGAATTCAAAAACAAGCACCTGCTTTGAGGCCACTGGGAGCAACATCCAAGGGGTTGTAGAGCAACATGTTGCCCACAAGCTACTGGGAATCACTGGTAGTACAATAGCATAACTTTATTTCTTTATACATTTTCTATTACAGGCATGGGATCCGTTATCCGGAAACCCATTATCCAGAAAGCTCTAAATTACAGGAAGTTAATCTCCCATAGACTCTGTTTTAATCAAATAACTGAAATTTTTTAAAATTACTTCCCTTTTCTTTCTATTAATAAAACAATACCTTGTATTTGATCACAACTAACATATAATGATTCCTGGAGGCAAACTAATCCTGTTGGGTTTATTTAAATTATTTTAAATGATTTTCTTGTAAACTTGAGGTATGAAGATCCAAATTACAGAAAGGCCCTTTATCTGGAAAACCTAAGGTCCTAAGCATTCTGGATAACAGGTCCTATACCTGTATTATGTTCTTAAACAGAACACTATGTACAGGGCTGTTCAATATATAATCTAAGGTACTGATTGGACATGTGTATAGCTGTGTGCTGGGCTTAAAGGAGAACTAACCCCCCTTACTAATAAAAATCCCTACCCTCGATAGTCCCCCCTCCCTGCTCCCCCCCCCCACACACAGGTGTTCACACAAGTAAATGCCCCATAGCTGGTAATTACCCCTCATTGCAGGTCACGGGGGCCATCTTCAGCACTTCCGGAATCTTCAGTAGGTAAGTGCCATACCGGCGCATGCGCTAAAAGCCACGGAAATTGCTGAAGGGGCCCAAAGATTACCGAAGCACCGGAAGATGACGCCCGTGAACTCCACTGTGCTGACTGCAATGAGGGGTAACTACAAACTTAGGGGCATTTACTTGTGTGAACATTTGTTGCGGGGGGGAGCAAGGAAGGGGGACTATGGAGGGTAGGAGGTAGGGTTTTTTTTATTAACAAGGGGGTTTCATTCTCCTTTAAATATCTAAGGAAGGTGATCCAAATAAAGATAGTAGATACTGCTATAGTCCCCAGAAATGCGCCATAGAATGACATGTATATTGTGCTTTTATGTGTGTATCAAAGCTAATATTCACTCGGCATTGTTTGAGTCACCACCATTTACACTCTTTGTTCTTAAATTATTGGTAGTACGGTATATGTCATCACTTTACTTTCAGTGCTTGACTCTTGCGTTATTACTAGAGCACTATCTGCGTGAAGTCTCTATGTTTTCCCTGTGTCTGTTTGGCTCTTCCATTGTTTCTCCAATTTCACACACAAATGATACACAGCCAGGTTAATTGTCTACCAATAAAACTGACCCCAAAATATGTGTGTTTGGGAGGGGAAGCTCCGCCTGGGCAGCAACATAGAAGTTTCCTGCACTGGAAAATGGCTGTGATAATGGACCATGTTATGCCAGGAGGCACCAATGTATATTCATAGGTGGAGGGTGGATTTTGTGTTTGGGGAGGCTAAATATAGCAATACAAAATACATGTCGAGAATGCAAAATAAAAGACATCAGTGCTGGAGACTGGCAAATCATGGAAATTTTTGTACGTGGAGCTTGCCATTGATAAATGTTGCCATCATACACGTAGTCACAGATTGTTCTGAATAGAAGTGTTTTGATGTTGCTCTGCACAGGAAAGAGATCAGAAGTCTCACATACCCTTTTCTATCTTTTTCCAGAGCAGAGCAACATCAGAACACTCCTTCCGAATGTATTTTTCTGCACAATTACAGGAACTGACCAGCAGTTAATAAAAACTTCAGAGATACTGACACCAGAAATTAAACCTTTTTTTTACATGTATCATAACATTTTCTGTGCATGCTGTTTATAATTTTGCTATTAAAGTATTTGCCCAATGCTTTTTTATTACCTATCTGTTCCCCCATGTTCTTATGTGAGGAGGCTGCCATATTTGTGCAGCCTTAGTTTGTAAGCATTAGAAATTCTAATTGACAGGATGAGAATGGACTGTCAGGTTGGCAAATCCGTCAGATTTAGAAATTTCAAGTAACCGTTCCTAACAAAAGCAGCCCTATCAGCGAAAAAAAAATCAATGTAACATGTCGGTAACTTTTAATGTATATTAATAATTAATAAAAAATAAGAGTAGTTTTTCAGTATTAGTTGAAATAGCTCTGAAACTGAAAAATAATGTAAATTGCAATAGTGCATATAAGTACAGGTATAGGATCCCTTATCCGGAAACCCGATATCCAGAAAGCTCCGAATTACGGAATGGCTGTCTCCCATAGACTCTATTTTATCCAAATAATCCAAATTTTTAAAAATGATTTCCTTTTTCTCTGTAATAATAAAACAGTAGCTTGTACTTGATTCCAACTAAAATATAATTAATCCTTATTGGAAGCAAAACCAGGGTTTATATAATGTTTATATGATTTTCTAGTAGACTTAAGGCATGGAGACCCAAATTACGGAAAGATCCATTATCCAGAAAACCCCAGGTCCCGAGCATTCTGGATAACAGGTCCTATACCTGTATATTTATTGCTGTAGGTTGCATTGTGACTATATTGTGTCTTGCAGGACCTTCAGTGAGATGAGTTCTGCTGAGGAGCAGTATGGCTTATGCCAGGAGCTTTGCAGGGATCTTTCCAAAGACCTACAGAAGGAAGGGCTCAAGGTACAGTATGTATGGCAGTACACATGACTTTAATGTTGTCTGTCTGACCAATTCCACACCTTCTGCTGGGATGTAACACAGGACATTGAATCAGGACATTACATGTTAAAATCTGCAACCTGTATAATCTTATCTATAAATTAGTTTTTACTAATCGGTTCCATAGAATTTATTATTTTTATCATGTTTTATCATGTATTCTATTATTAGACTATTTACAGATATTGCTAAATATATGATAAAAATTTCTCTAACATTTGAATTTATTGTTGAAATTATATTTCCAGAGCTGATAGAGTATAAATAAAAGCTATAATTTTAGTAGCTCCTGGTGCTTTTGCCTGAACTCTTGGAACTCTGCCATCTTACTCTTAGTCTTGTTTGCTAGGAGTCTGGTAAGGGCCTTGGTTTATACATTCTAAGTACAAACAAACCAGAGTTTTCCACTGAGAGTTTTTTATTGACAGGACTGAAATTGTTGTTTCCAGATTGAGAACTGGGAACGCGCTTATGCTAAGGGTTTTCTCCCCATTTCCTGTTGTTTTTTCCTTACCCACAGCTATTTCCTTCTCTCAATCTCTGGAAATGCTGTCTAATCAAATACTGATTTTATTGGTTTGGGAACGTTACAGCTACTAAGCTGAAGTTAAAGTGGCAGTTCATCTAAGGGTAATAGCATACAGACTTCGAAGGAAGCAGTTCATATTAAGTATCTTATACAATGCCCTCTTTTATTAACTTTTCAACTTAATTTTTTTAGATTTGAATTATTTGCCTCCTCCTGTCCTTTTCCAGCATTTAAATGGGGTCATTTACCCGACAGCCAAACAGTGGTTACTTTTTATTATTCTTATGTTTCGAATTTGGCCATCTCATGATTATATTCTCTTTTTCAAACCTCTGCCTGGTTGATAGGGCAAAATGAACTGCTGAAACATTTTAATGATCCCAAACATGGGTGATTAATGTGTCCAAAACAGCCCTCTGTGACAGGAAAGGGATATTTTATTTACAAAATTTAATTTGTATCTGATTGCAAGCAACACTGACCTTGCACACTGAGGATCTGTTATTCTATCTGCCATTATAAAGCTATTTTATAGGAACCATGATAACATTGTACAATATCTGACCTCTCATTTTTTGTTAGGGTAAAACTGTGACAATCAAACTGAAAAATGTTACATTTGAGGTACGAACCAGGGCCCTGACTGTCACATCGCCAGTTTCTACAGAAGAGGAGATCTTTGCTGTTGCTAAAGAAATTCTTAAAGCAGAAATTGATTTGGCATCACCGGAGCCATTACAACTAAGACTGATGGGTAACTGTTATCTATGGCAAAACTCTATTACAGTTGTGAGACCTGTTATCCAGGATGCTTGGGACCTGGGGTTTTCCAGATAATGGATCTTTTCATAGATCTTCATACCTTAAAGGAATTGTTCAGTGTAAAAATAAAAACTAGGTAAATAGATAGCTGTGCAAAATATAAAATGTTTCTAATTGCAAACTCACTGAACAGATATGTCCCATGTGCCCCCCCCTCAAGTCGCTGACTAGCTCAGAGTTAAAGAGCTGAAAAGCAGGAAGTTCTGGCTATTATGTTACACATCAAGTCACTCCAGCCTTTATACATTACATTTTTTGCTAACTAACTATATTAGAAACATTTTTTATTTTGCACAGCCTATCTATTTACCCAGTTTTTATTTTCACACTGACCTGTTCCTTTAAGTCTACTAGAAAATCATGAAAACATTTAATAAACCCAATAGGCTGGTTTTGCCTCCAATAAGGACTAATTACAGTATATCTTAGTCTGGATCAAGTGCAAGGTACTGTTTTATTATTACAGAGAATTTGTTTTTTTTTTTTTTTAAAAACCTGTGAATTATTTGGATAAAATGGAGTCTATGGGAGATGACCTTTCCATTATTTGGAGCTTTCTGGATAACTGGTTTCCGGATAACTGATCCTATAACTTTATAAATCCCTGTATAAAGTATAATATGTATGGGTTTTTTTTCAATGCATTTTTATGGAGAACGATCTTCCTTGGGATTTACAGTACCTTATACTGTATGTGTATAGAATAGTTTAATTTTGTGACATTTTTATCAGGTCAGTAAATGAACGCTGGTTTATAGGTTGAGGGGTGTCTATCCTGTAAAAACCCCCAGCTGTTGTTGTCTAGATGTTTAGGGGATGCTGGGAGCTGTAGGACTACAAATTGTGTATCCATCCTTGATGTATATACTTAGTATACATGTCAAGGCCACACTACAATTGGGAGTCCCCAACCTTTTTCACTCGTGAGCCACATTCAGAGTTGGTGAGCAAACATAAAAAATGTTCCTGGCCGGTGCTGATTTGGCAAGCTCTATGCAGACTGGCAGCTACAAGAGGCTCTGTTTGGCAGTACACATGGCTTTTATGCAATCAAAACTTGCCTCCAAGCCAGAAATTCAAAAATAAGCACCTGCTTTGCGGCCACATGGAGCAATATGCAAGGGGAAGATGAGCAACATGTTACCACTCGTTGAGGACCCCTGCAATACAAATTGTGTGTCCTTATGTAAGTCTGGTAACAAGGACAATGGCGTAACTATAGACGCAACAGGCCACATGACCACCAGAGGGCATTTATTGTGGGGCAAATAGTCAGGTTGCACATTGGCTAGTCTGGCTAACTTGAAGCCTGAAGGTGCTAGGTTCTGATCCTGCCACTCTGTGTGTGAAGTTAGTATCTGTATGCCCGTGTAGGGAATTTGGATCTTAAGCTGAGCTGAACCAAATATGCTAGCTTTCATGTTGTTTTTATCCATGATTTTAGGTGTTCGAGTATCAGGTTTCTTAAATGAAGAAGAGAAAAAACATCACCAGAAGAGCATTACTAGTTTTTTGCATTCGGGCAAGCCAGGAAGCTCCCTTTCATTGGGACAGTCTGATAAAGCAGATCCATCCGCACTGGCTACAAGTCCTCAGAGACAGAGCTTTTTTAATCAGAAGCGAGCAGCCAGGGAACATATGGTACAAGACAAACAAGCACTTTGTAGTGGATTTGTTAGTGATGATGCAACAAAATCAGACTCAGAAGGAAAAACAGAAACATCTGTCAAAGAAAATGTGCATCAAAGGCCAGAATTTACTTGTCCAATTTGTTTTCTAAAAGAAAGCGGCTGGGATATTGCAACCTTTAATAAGCACATCGACAAATGTTTAAGTGGATCACCTGCATCTAGTGAGCTTGAAAGTCCATATAAAGAAGGTGCTGTTATGGTGAAGACTTTAGGTAGTGATAAGGAAGTCCAGTGTGAAGACATACAGTATGCAGATGTTTGCACAACGAAGCCAACTGAAGACACAAGGTCACTGGATGCATTCAATGCCTTTGTTATTAATAATACTGAAACCACAACAGTTCAACATGTTGAACTGCACATAAATGTGGACCAATGCCAACAATCAATTATTGCTACAAGTTTAAAGAATGAATACAAGATGGCTCCTGAGCCTATTTGTGCAGAAAGTGTAATGGAATGTAAAGTAAACCTCGGCAATGAAGAAGTGGCCCTTCCAAGTTCAACTGCCCCCTGTGAGGAACAAGCATTTATTTGTCCAGTCTGTAACTTAAGACAAAACACGCCAGATCTTACAGCATTTAACAGACACGTAGATGTGTGTCTTAATAAAGGAATTATTCAAAAGCTTACTGAGGAAACAGTTGTTATAAATCACCCAGTACCAAGTTCTCAACACACAGGTGAGTATTCCACCATCTGCTTATAGAGAATCAGTGAGGCCTTATGAAAATAAGGATTTTATATTCTTTTAGAAAGAGCTTTAATATCTAACTTTTATTTGTCTTTTAATTATGTCAGTTAGCTTTTATAGTGTGGTTTTCGAAATTGGCCAAATAATATCAAACCAGCCAGCACCTGTACAAAACTAACTCATTCATTCTGCTAGTCAGCACGCAGGCAATAACAGTGCCAATGAGGAGCAGGTGTTAAAACTCAAACCTTGCATCAAAATCCTTTATAGAAATGATGCCAACCCACAACCACACAAATATAAATGCAAGTTAAGAACATCTGGCAAATGAATGGTGTCACTGGCAACCTTCTAGGTGTGTTATCTGGTGTACCTATTGGTCTAATTTATGTGACTGTTGAAGTGGAAAAATTTGTGGTTGATTATGTTCTTGGTCTTGGGAACCTAGGTGCAACTTCACACAATCCCTTTGCAAAAGAAATCAGATATATAAGATGGCTGATCCCAAACAGCGGCGGTTGGTGTATTTTTTTTCAGCCCCCCTTTAGTCTAACCTTTGTTCGGTTCGAGGCCTTATTGTTCATAACAACCATAGTTCCAAGAATGTCTAAGGCAGCAAATAGACTATCCTCCAAATTCCACCATAAATGCCTTCTGACCAAGCCCCCACCTCTACCACTGCTCCTAATCGCCAGTTTGGCAAGCACTGATCTATAGGAAAAATGGTGTGTAGCCCTGCTCCTGGAATCAAATAAGATAACATAGTCCAAAGGAAAAATAGTAATGTGGTCTCATCGAAAACAGAACCCCAGTCCAAGGGTTGCCAAAATTTGGAAATTACAATATAAA
This sequence comes from Xenopus laevis, assembly GCF_017654675.1. NCBI lineage: Eukaryota > Metazoa > Chordata > Amphibia > Anura > Pipidae > Xenopus > Xenopus laevis. Next base: position 200,741,251 of record NC_054371.1, read on the forward strand.
TTAGACCCAATAGTAGTAATGCAGTAGCCAGAGTAATTCTAAAAATTAACAAGGACATGTGTAGCCTAACGCATTGAGTAAGTGCTCATCTGGCACGAAACACGTTAGGCTACACATGTCCTAATAAAGATTTTTTCATTGTTATTATTACTCTGGCTACAGCATTACTACTATTGGGTCTTTTCTAATTTATTTTGTAATTTCCAAGCAATGATCTATAGCACTTGACCAATCTGCCTAGAAGCTAAACTGAGAAATACCATACCAATACTATACCAATGGCCATACATGTGTAAGACCCCATTCCCATTGTTTCATTTGTTTGACCAACAGCCCAAATGTTCAGAGCTGCAGGGAGTAAAGAGGAGCTGGAGATGGAAATTGCTGGTTGAAATCATACAAACTGCCTGACCAAATGTTTTCATGTATGGCCAGCTTTACAGTTCAGTGTCCAATGTTACTTATCTCAGATATGTCTCATGAAATACATGTGTGTGTCATTTATCAAAAAATGATGCTTGATATAAATACTGGAGAGTGATACATGTTATTTATTACAAGTAACTCTCCCTTCCCATCTAAAACAACAGTATATGTACGGTGCCTGTAAGTCAGATCTATTTTGGACTGTATCATAGTAGCCCAGGGGAATAATTACTGAAAGGATAGTAAAAGCACAGTATCAAAAACTCATTGCCGGCATGTATCTTGGGAGTTATAAAGCTGTAGTTATCTGTACTGCTTGAGTTAAAGTATTAGATTCCAGCACAGAGTCAGTACAAAATGTCATGAAAATTATAGAAAAGTAGATGTACCCCACTGCCTTCCTCTTGATTGCTAGTCCCTGATTTAGTAGTGTGTAGAGGTTGTACACAAAAATGTTATAGTATGCATATAATATTAATACAGTGTGTGCATGTTATCACTTTCTTTTAAGATTATGTATGTCTGTCTTAACTGTGTTATGATTTAAGGCAGATAGACACAATTGTGGTTTAAAATGAAAATGTCATTTTTTTTTTATCACAAGTTGAGTTACCCTTAAATGTTTCGTTATATAAAGGATGATGTTTGCTACAGCAGTGACAAGGCTTATAGCTTATGTACATACAAACTTCAAATTAGACTTGTGAAAGGGGTAGTTCAATTTTAAACAATAAGACAATTTACAATTGGTTTTTATTTTTTTGTGTGTGTTTTTAAAATTCTTTAGCTTTTTTGTTCTGCAGCTCCCAGGTTTATTAGCAATACTGACTATTATCCTGTAGATAAAGCTTAAAGGAACAATAACACCAAAAAATTAAAGTGTGAAAGGTATAGTATACTCCCTTCTTAGCAGTGGATCAATAAACAGGATTTGTTCTGAACATAATTTTTGCCTATTATTATAATTAACAATTATCTAAACATCATTCTACTTCCTGATCCCCAAGAGCAAAGTCAAACAAATCAAATGTCCACTAAGAAGTAAACTGTATAAATAAACCCCTCCCTTCTTTCTGCTACAGCCTGTTATATTTTTACATTATACAGAGCCCTTTTAGTGGACTGTTGGTTTGTCTGACTTTGCTCTTTGGGATCAGAAAGTAGAATGTGGCTTTAGTTTTATTTTCAAATTTTACCCTGCTTAGAGGACGAAATGAACAAAAAATAGGTACAGGTATGGGATCCATTATCTGGAAACTTGTCATCCAGTAAACTCTGAATTACGGAATGGCCATTTCCCATAGACTCCATTTTATCCATATAAACCCTTTTTCTCTGTAATAATAAAACAGTACCTTGTACATGATCCCAACTAAGATATAATTAATCCTTATTGTACGTAAAACCAGTCTATTGGTTTTCAAATTACGGAAAGATCAGTTATCCGAGAAAACCCCAGGTACCAAGCATTCTGGATAACAGGTCCCATACCTGTATTTGTTAATTAAAAGAATAGCCAAAAAGGTATGTACAGCACAAGCCCCTATTCAATGCACTAATACTGTAAAAGAGAGAATACTGTCCCTTTAATTAACAATCAGGCAGCAGTTTGGAAGTGTCGGTTGATAAGAAAGATAATGTCACTGAACCCTTGTGGTCAGACTGTGTTTTGTCTGCTGGAACCAGTGATTCCCAATAGCCAGATAGCATTTGGAAATAGGAAGAATACAGAAGTTATTGACAAATACACTAGCATTACTTATGTAATTGATGGAGCTGCTTAAAGGGATACTGTCATGGGAAAAACATTTTTTCAAAGCTCTTCACTCTTTACTGCTGCACTGCAAGTTGGAGTGATATCACCCCCCCTTTCCTCCTCCCCCCCAACAGCCTAACAACAGAACAATGGGAAGGTAACCAGATAGCAGTTCCCTAACACAAGATAACAGCTCCCTAGTAGATCTAAGAACAGCACTCAATAGTAAAATCCAGGTCCCACTGCGACACATTCAGTTACATTGAGTAGGAGAAACAACAGCCTGCCAGAAAGCAGTTCCATCCTAAAGTGCTGGCTCTTTCTGAAAGCACATGACCAGGCAAAATGACCTGAGATGGCTGATTACACACAAATATTACAACAAAAAAAAATACACTTGCTGGTTCAGGAATAAAATGTTATATTGTAGAGTGAATTATTTGCAGTGTAAACAGTGTAATTTAAAAATAAAAATTATATCATACAAATCATGACAGAATCCCTTTAAATTGCAGAGCTCCAGAGTAAAATAAAGGTTGGGGTCCCCTGGCTGTTTGAATAATCCAAGTTCTCATATGCTTACTGACCCCTTAAAGAACCAACTAGGGTTTAGCAAGTTTATCTTTCTGAGCAGGGTGGTCATGTCACGGTTTGTTTTCTGCGCTCTGATCAAATAATCTTTGCTGATTTCAGCTTATAAAAATATAGGGAGTGGAGCAATGGGCAGGGCAAGAATTTTATGAACAAACAGAACCTTCCCATAACTGAAAGCATTAACCAGTGATAGACAAAGACTGTATACAGACATAGTGAGTACACTATAAATGGCAACTAAGTATGTTTCACATATTTGACCTTCTTCCTAAAGGGTTAATATACCTGTATGTTGTAAACAATTATTGTCTGCATTAATATTCCTTCACGTTATAGCTGCAGTATTCTTCACTCAGATTAACACATAATTCAAACCTTTTGGATTTTGCTATTTTCCAGGCTTTCGGGTCCACTATAATGAGTGAGCAGGCACTTAAAATAGGCTTCCACGAGTCTAGTCTTTAAAGGGCTTGTTCACCTTACTATGTTATAGAATGGCCAGTTCTAAGCAACTTTTCAATTTGCCTTCATTTTTTATTTTTTATAGTTTTTGAATTATTTGCCTTCTTCTTATGAGTCTTTGCAGTTTTCAAATGGGGGTCATTAACCCCATATAAAAACAAATGCCCTGTTAGACTACAAATGTATTGCTATTGTTCTCTCCTATTCATATTCCAGTCTCTTATTCAGATATATGCATGGTTACTAGGGTCATATGGACCCTAGCTACCAGATAAAACTAAATAATGCAAAAACCACAAATAATAAAAAATGAAAACCAATTACAAATCGTCTTAGAATATGAGTCACAACATCATAATCAAGTTAATTTTATGGTGAACAACCCCTGTAAAAACCTTTTTGTGAGTGCCTGCTCACTTTGTCCTACCCAAGCTGAAGGCATTCAGGGCAGTGCATTTGGGTCCCCATGAGTTTAATTTATTTGTTGGATATACATTAAAACAATATTTTATATAATTGATACACTACTACTTAAGATATAATATTTCACCTCCATCTTTTGATGTCCTTCAGGCTGAGTTCCACCATCCACTGTTTTGGACCCCACTCAATGGAGGCAACAGAACACCCATATATTCATGACTAGGGGATGCAGGTTATTGCTGCCTTGGAGTTTCAATCCTACCACATCAATGGCAAGCAATATGGCACCTCCTAGCTATCTACCTTTATTGTTGTCAGTTTACCTGGAGCAGTGTTCTGTATGTCCGATCATAGTAATGTAAAAACTACATGCATAGATTTTTCTGCACATATCTTTGCTGCAGTGCTTATACCTTCCCAGCAGCCTGAGGCATAGAAATACTATCATCCTTGTCAGAGATGCTTCTCATGTGACTTTGTTAGATCACTGACTTACAGTAACGTTTATACAGGTATGAGACCTTTTATCCAGAATGCTGGGGACCTGGGGGTTTCCGGGTAAGGAATCTTTTAGTAATATTTTTTTTCTATAAAAGGAACAGGATACACATATACATAATTTATTAACATGACAACAATAAACAGAACTTATACTGAAAAAAGGACATGAAATATAGACATGTGAGGTTTCTTTTGTTATTCCTATAGAGAGGAACAGTGGACGGTTAGCAGTACATTATATTAGCAGTATATATGTTTACTTATGTAAATAGAATAGCACTCTGTAAAATTTGACATTAGCTCATTTTAAAGGTTTATATATCCTTTGAAATAGCAGAACTTACTTTTGCTTGACAAGAGATAATGACATCTGTATTTAATAGGATAAGCAAATCCATTATGCAGGGGGAATGTCTGTTTGCTGGGAATCTATTTATCTGCCTGGCAAGGACTAAACATGGAGTAGCTTCAATGTCCCTGTTTGCCCTGTTTAGCTCAAGAAATACAAAAATCATATATTATTAGTGATTAAAACAATAGAGGAAAAAGTATGTTCAGCACAAGCCCTATTCATTGCCTTCATGTGGGGTATACTGCCCCTACGCGTCCAACTCTTTTATTTAAGAGAGTTGTTATCTGAGCATTTAAGCAAAGAATATGTTTTGTGGTTGGAGTGGCAGCAAGGAAAGCAGGCGTGCACCAAACTAAGTGGCAACACCAGCCTTGTGGTTAGAACTTGCGGACAGTTAATGTAACTACAGAATGTATGGAATTAGCAGATTTCTTAATGTCTTGTTGTAGAAAGTAGAAACTAATGTAGCACTTGTCAAATTTAAATGTAATTTTTTCATCTGACTAATAGTATGGGCTCTCTTCAGGGTTATTAGCAGCAAGCGCTGTTCCCGTGGCTGAAACATTTTAAATGGGTTACTTCCTTTTATGTTTTTAATTATAGCAACTGAAGTGATAGTGGTAAATAGGCACTTTATTTAATGGATACAGAATAGCCTGGTGTGTCACTTTGAAATTAATATTTTATTGTTTATTTAGGGGTTAATTGTCAAAGGTCGAACTTCTGAGTTTTTTTTTTTAAACCTAGTATAAACTCAAATGCTTTCTTTTTTATGAAAAAACCCAAATGTTTTCTTATTTATGGAAAAAACTCAAATCATTGAATTCGGGGGAAAACCCCCAAATACAGGTATGGGATCCGGAAACCCATTATCCAGAAAACTCTGAATACGGAAAGGCCGTCTCCCATAGACTCCATTTTATCCAAATAATCCAATTTTTTAAAAATGGTTTCCCTTTTCTGTAATTATAATACAGTAACTTATACTTGATCCCAACTAAGATATAATGAATCCTTATTGGAAGCAAAACCAGCCTATTGGTATTATTTAGTGATTTTCTAGTAGACTTAAGGTATAAAGATCCAAATTATGGAATAATACCATACCTGTATTAAAATTCATCAAGTTTTAGGTGAAAAAAACTTGAATAGCTCGAATTGATTGAAGGCTACAAAAATCTTCAAATGATTCAAGGGACCTCTTCCATTGACTTCTACATGACCTCGACAGGTTTTAGGAGAGTATTTTAGGATTCAAGCTATTTTCAACTTCGGGCCATAATAATTCTCAAAAAACTATTTTTTTTTTTTTTTTTTTTTTAACCTGAATTTTTTGGCAAAAACACAACTCCTTTAAACCCCCTTAGTGTATATTTTTCTGCTTATTTTGAGTAATCATATCCATAACCAATGTCATGTAGTGAACCAGCCACAACTCAATGAAAACTTACAATTCATTCTTTGGTCCAGCCAGGACAGAACCATATAAATTCTTTTAGAAGAAAGGATTCTGTGGTTTATGATTACTGTTTTATGTATTTTATCCCACAGGCTGACCATAGTGTATAAATAACTGGGTGCAGAAAAATATTAGATAATATTAGGTTTTTATTCTTCTAGCAGTATGAATCACCCAAGGGTCATTCTTAAAACAGACTTCACCCACTTACATAATATCATTGTATTATAGGAGAGCAAGCAAAACACTCCCAGATAGGAGAGGAACCACTTGAATTCTTCCTTGTTTTATTCCTTGGTTCTTTAGGAAGGAGCACTAGACTTTTAACATGTCCCTGCTCATTAATGTTTATTATACATGTATGGGACCTGTTATACAGAATGCTCAGGACCTTGGGTTTTCCCGGATAAGGGGTCTTTTGGTAATTTGAATCTTCATACCTTAAAGCTGGCCATAGATGAAAAGATTTTTAAAAGATCCGATCATCATCGTGAGACTAAGATTATCTTGAAACGATTGTACAATCATATGAATTGTCCATCAACTAAAAAGACCATTTGCCAGGAAAACAAAGGGGAGCTGCCTGCTTGGCCCTGCAAACATAGATACATTGCACTGGGGCCAATAAAGATTTTTTGACCTGGCCAATCAATTTCCTGACAGATGTCGGGCGAAAAATTGTACGATCGTTCGAATCCCACTAACCGCACGATAATTTGAGGGAATGGTCGGACTTCGCCAAAAATCGGTCGTTCGGCAAGAGAAATCTTTGCATCTATGGGGAGCTTAAGTCTACTAAAAAATTATTTAAACATTAAATAAACCCAATAGGATTGTTTTGCCTTCAGTAGGGATTAATTATATCTTAGCTGGGATGCAGTACAGGGAGCTGTTTCATTATTACAGAGAATAAATTTGGATTATTTGCTTAAAATTAAGTTTAATGGAGATGGCCTTCCTGTAATTTCGAGTTTTCTGGACAGCGGATTTCCGGATAACGGATCCCCTAACCTGTAGAAGAAGAATTCTACGAATTTATGGTATCTGTCTGTGCAGTTTATGAGCTAACCTTTGTAGTGAGCTAATATAGTTCCAATGTTTCCATTTGATAAGCCCATAGAGGAAATAAAAATGAAGAATGAAAAAATTACTAATGCTATTAGTTTATTTTAGCACAATAAATTGTTTAGTTGATTTTATGTCCCTGCTCCCTAAAGCTGGCCATAAACGCAAAGATCTGATCGTACGAACTGAGGTGTGCGGAGAGTCCCGACATTTTTCGTCCAGCGGAGATCGGTCGTTTGGTCGTTCGGACAGGTTAAAAGATGTCGGTTGCCGATACTATCTCTGCGTGTATTGCCGATCATACGATTTTCAGTGGGAGACTGTCACTAGCTTTGGTCGGACATAACTATCGTAAGATTGCTGTCAGGGGCAGAACATCAGCTGATCTGTTCTTTTCTACTTTATTTGATTGGAATGGTCAGTGGCAGGTCGGGAGATGGGAAAGTCCGATTGTACGATGATTCGTACGATCGGATCTTTGCGTCTATGGCCAGCTTTAGTTGAAGCGATGCACATCAGTGCCGTTCCAATGCTTCATGGTGATGCCTAAAAACATCACTAAAATGGAATGCATGTGATTTTCTTCTTGGTCTTTGTAGTAGGGTTGCCACCTTTTGGTGCTTCAAACAAAGGGGCAGGGCAGATGATGTCAGAGGGTGGAGCTGGTGATGTGGGGGGGTGGTAGGTGCTGATTAGGGATCAGGACAGTGACATAAGGGGCAGGGCTATGAGGTGGTGGCTTGTGGTGGTTTTGGTCTAATACCAAAATGTCAGAGATTTGAAATTCGGGCAAGCAGTTTTGAACTGGACAGGTGGCAAATAACAAAAAAGACAGAGCAAAAAAAAAGGACAGGGCAATGACACAAAGGGAGATTTTGTGTGTTTTGTTGCACACATGTTTTGTAGCTCTAACATGCCCCTTTAAAGGAACAGTTCAGTGTGAAAATAAAAACTGTGTAAATAGATAGGCTGTGCAAAATGAAAAATGTTTCTAATATAGTTAGTTAGCCAAAAATATAACATATAAAGCCTGGAGTGAACAGATGTCTAATAAAACAGCCATAATCCAACTTCCTGCTTTTCAGCTCTATAAGTCTGAGCTAGTCAGCGACTTGAAGGGGGGCCACATGGTACATTTCTGTTCAGTGAGTTTCTAATTGATCCTCGGCATTCAGCTCAGATTCAAAAGCAACAGATATGACCCTTGTGGCCCCCCCTCAGGTCTCTGATTGGTTACTGCCTGGTAGCCAGGGTAACTAGTCAGTGTAAACCAAGAGAGTTGAAAAGCAGGAAGTAGTGTTCTGACTGACATGTTATACATTAAATCACTCCAGCCTTTATACATTACATTTTTGGCTAACTAACTATATTATAAACATTTTTTATTTGCACAGCCTGTCTATTTACCCAGTTTTTATTTTTACACTGAACAATTCCGTTAAAGGGGAAGGAAACCTCCTCGGCGCTAACCCCCCACCCTGGCGCATGCGCAGTAGGATTGTTTCGCCGGTACGATCTACTGCGCATGCGCGGTAGATCCGTACCGGCGAAATGCTCCTACTGCGCATGCGCCAAAACGCCGGTCAAAGGAGGAAGAAGATCGCGTGGAAGAAGATGTCGCCTGTGAACTCCCTGGACTGGACCTGCGCAGAAGGGTAAGTAACAAGTTAGGGGCATTTGCCCAGCGGGAGGGGTAGGCCAGGTGGGAGGAGGGAGGGGGGGCAATACACGGGAGGGGGGGAGGGGGGTTAGCGCCGAGGAGGTTTCCTTCCCCTTTAAGTCCGAATGGCAATAGCTTGAAAACATCAATTATCTTTTCTGATAGGTGACTATCCCATTTGGGTGATCTTTCTTCAAAGTAAATTGGGGCAGAAGGGGGGTATTTTTAAGCATTGTTTGATTGTTGCCTATTCAGAGTTACACAATAGCTCTATGGGGAAATGTAATAAAATTCACAAAGAGGGCAAATTTGCAAATAAAAATCTGCATGTCACAATGTAATATTCTTTATTAGGATTTTATTGCATTGTGAATTTTAATTGCGCATTGCAAACCTTTAACACCTGCTTGAAGGTGGCGTAAACTTTTGGAGCAAACATAACTTTTTCATTAATTCGCAATAGCTATCCATCTGTCACTTGAAGGGCAAAGTGTTCGTAAAGGCAACATTTTTCACTTTTTGAATTGCGAACAATTTTTGCATTAGCGGCCACTATTACATTTGTGCAGTTGTCATGGGTTGGATTGAAATATATAAATGAATACAATTAATTCTAAATAGTCCAAAAAATGCTAATTCGTGAATTACAAAAATGTTAGTGTAGTGTAGCAAATGTTTCATTATGGTCCCTGGAAAGAGTCTTCTGTTTTCATATCGGTGCACTGAACCTTTGCAAATTATAATGTAGAGTAACTGCCCAACTTGTGGCAGGCAGGTCTCTAAGCAGAATTCAGTTCATACTACTGTTCATATTTTTTCCATGAATGCTATCTAATTAGTTTTATTAAAGAATTCTGTGTTGCACTGGCATCTACAGGAACCATAGGAAATGCTCAAGGCCAGGACGGCGGTTTTAATTAAATTAGTCCATCATAGTGACCATTGGAAACTTAAAGGGATACTGTCATGGGAAAACTATTTTTTTTTCAAAATTAATCAGTTAATAGTGCTACTCCAGCAGAATTCTGCACTGAAATCCATTTCTCAAAAGAGCAAACAGATTTTTTTTTATATTCAATTTTGAAATCTGACATGGGGCTAGACATATTGTCAATTTTCCAGCTGTCCTAAGTCATTTGACTTGTGTTCTGATAAACTTCAATCACTCTTTACTGCTGTACTGCAAGTTGGAGTGATATCACCGCCCTCCCTTTTTCCTCCCAGCAGTCAAACAAAAGACCAATGGGAAGGTAACCAGATAGCAGCTCCCTAACACAAGATAACAGCTGCCTGGTAGATCTAAGAACAACACTCAATAGTAAAAACCCATGTCCCACTGAGACACATTCAGTTACATTGAGAAGGAAAAACAGCAGCCTGCCAGAAAGCATTTCTCTCCTAAAGTGCAGGCACAAGTCACATGACCAGGGGCAGCTGGGAAATTGACAAAATGTCTAGCCTCATGTCAGATTTCAAAATTGAATATAAAAATATCTGTTTGCTCTTTTGAGAAATGGATTTCAGTGCAGAATTCTGGAGTAGCACTATTAACTGATGCGTTTTGAAAAAAAACATGTTTTCCCATGACAGGATCCCTTTAATATTGGCAAACACATGGCAGATATCTAATTTTACAAGGTCACAAATGTTATCAACTGTTCATTTTTATGATTTGATTCCTTTGGGCAAATCATGAATAATATACACAGGCAATGGAAGATGGGAATGAGCTTTGTATTCCCCTTTGTTTTGGATACTAATGATTATAAAGTCATTTCCTGTCATTCGAAAGTAATTATTGAGGTCTGGGAATTTAAATCCAAATCCTATAGTCTTATTTATAGCTAATTAATACAGCATTATTCAATTTACAGTCGGAAAACTTAAGGCAAAGGAAGGGCTTGTGACCTTTAAAAGAAACACAGAATGGCAGGAATTGACAAACAGTCACTGTTATTTATTATAACATTTTAATTTAATTTTTTCATTATAACATTTTAATTTCCAATCATAACATACCACCCTGTCGTTAAACTATGGATAGACAGATTGTCATGACCAAAACCCTAGAGCAGCATAATCTCACAGGGTAAATTTCATATTATGACCCTTAGGATAGAGTAAAATTAAGACTTTCCTTTGAAGTCTCACTATCTACAGTATATAGATAAGAACATAAGCTTTGTGCTTTATTGTAGGAAGCTGTCTGCTGAAAGAGGCAATATATACTCCTTATCAACACTGTTTCAATGAATAGTGCTTATGCTGAGCATGCCTTTTGCCTATTATTTTAATTAAGAAATGTCTACATAGTTTCTTGCACTAAACGGCAAATTCTGAAATTGAAAATCACACTCCTCTACTTCATATGCCTCTGATCAAGATAAAAGTGAATCAGCTGTCCAGTGAGAAGCCCTCTGTATAATGAGTTGTTTTTTACCTCACCGCCTAACAGGCTTCTGGGGGGAAAGGAGGGGTTTGTTTATACAGAGAACCTCTCAGGTTTGCTTTTATTGTGCTCCTGGGACAGGAAGTAAAGTAAAGAGTAGAGTAAAACACTGAATCGTTTTTATTTACAATGAATTAACCTTTTCCAAGACCCTAAGAGTCAGTCAAATTTTGTAAATGTAAAGAGGCTTTACATTTACAAAATTTGACTGACTCTTAGGGGCACATTTACTATGGGTCGAAAATATCGAGGGTTAATTAACCCTCGATATTCGACCATCGAAGTTAAATTCTTCGACTTCGAATATCGAAGTCGAAGGATTTACCGCAATTCGTTCAATCGAACGATTGAAGGAAAAATCGTTCGATCGAACGATTAAATCCTTTGAATCGAACGATTCAAAGGATTTTAATTCATCGATCTAACGATTTTCCTTCGATCACAAATTGCTAGGAAAGCCTATGGGGACCTTCCCCATGGGCGGATTATCAATAAGGCTAGGGGAGGCTAAGCCTCCCCAAACCTGGCTGGCACCTAGAAAAAAGTAAAAATATCGCTTGTTCTTACAGCACAGTGGTGAAAAGCTCTTCTCATCTCTGCCGGGTCTGTAATTAGCTGCATTCTGATTGGATATTTCTGCTTCCAGCCTCTCCAATCAGAGTGCAGTTCTCATTACAAACAGCAAGATCAGCCAATCACGCACTCAGAAGTAGGCGGGGCTAGGGAGATTATAGGTACTGTAGGCACTTTGGCAGAGCAGTGATAAAGTAATCTTTCTCCTGCACCTCTCTCTAACTGAATCCTTGCTGCAAGGTTCTTCCCTTCTCCCACAAGTACTGTATTTATACTGTATGCTATAGAGGCTGCTTAACCTTTTCCTGTGAAAAAGGAGCTTGGGTTTATGTGTTTTTTTTGTTTGTTATTTGCACTTGAAGTTTTTTTTTTTTACTTTTTTTAACTGGTTTGTTTGCAATCCTCATGAGATTGCATGTCTGGCAAACACATTAAGTGGGAAGGGTTAACACAGGGCTAAAGGTGACATAAATAGAATAGCATGATAATAGAGTGAGAGCAGAAGGTGACATGTAGGTGCAAGAGCAGTGTGCAGAATAGGGGCTTTCTTCTACTACCCAAAATAGAACGAGGCATTTGGGTACAAGAATTGGGTACAGTGGGTGCAAGAATTAAATGCATTCGTGGAAACAGTCAGTGGGGGGCAAAAGATTACTGAGAAAATAAAAATACGATAAAGGGGGAACAGAGTGCAGAAAATATATAAGATATATATATATATATAAAAGATACAAGATATTGTAGTGTGAGGGTATATATGATAAAGAGTTACAAAAATGGAATGAGATTTTGTAGGAGGGAATGGATAGGGGAGCAAAAGGGGTTGGGGGACCAATAGATAATAAAAGTGCTTTTTTGTACAAGGGAAAGTGTAGAGTTTAATATAGATATATATATCTATATATCTATATATATATATATATGTTATCCTTGAGAAAGAGCACACGTCTGATTTTTTTCAATAAATCTTGATTTTTTTTTTCACAAGTATTCCCGTCGAGTGCGGTACTAGAATTAACCCTCGATATTCGGCCCTCGAAGTTAAATCCTTCGAATATCGAAGTCGAAGGATTTAGCGCTATTCGTTCGATCGAAGGAATAATCGTTCGATCAATTCGATTTTAATCCATCGATCTTCCTTCGATCAGAAATTGCTAGGAAATTGCTAGGAAAGCCTATGGGGACCTTCCCCATAGGCTAACATTGATGCTCGGTAGGTTTTAGTTGGTTAAGTAGGAGGTCACAGTTTTTTTTAAAGAGACAGTACTTCGACTATCGAATAATCGAACGATTTTTAGTTTGAATCGTTCGATTAGTAGTCGATGGTCAAAGTAGCCAAAAAAAACTTCGAAATTCTAAGTATTTTTTATTCTATTCCTTCACTCGAGCTAAGTAAATGTGCCGCAACCTGTATGTACATTGTCTGGCGTGTCAGTATTCACTGCTTTTCATTGTATATAACATGCTAGTTTTGTTGTATGCACTGCACTCAGATCCTCTCTTTTTCACAAATCAGTGCATGGTTGCTAGAGTAAGTTGGACCCTAGCAAACAGATGGCTGAAATTGCAAACAGGAAAGCTGCTGAATAAAAAGCTAAATAACTAAAGAAACACAAATAATAAAAAAATTAAACCAATTGCAAATTTTCTGAGATTATCACTATCTGAGTCTACATCATGCTAACAGTTATTTTAAAGGGGAACAACCCCTTGCTAACCTACCTAAGACAACATGCTTCAATCTTCCATCAGAACCCATGCAAATAAACCAACCAAATTTTAGTCTACAGCACATTTTCAATTTATAAATTGTAATAAAAAAAACCTTCCTTTTAAAATAGGACACCTAACAAAAAAGATTACCCCTTTATTATTGATGAGCAAAATTAAAGTGAACAACTGTAAACTCAACTTGAGCATTTTGGGTTGGAAAAGCACTTCCACCTGCTCTTCTGCACGGTTCCCATTAAAAATCAGTGGGAGGTGCACAAGGTAGTTGCGAGGGTAATATTTTTCTAGTAGCATGTAATACTGTATCTGACATTAGCATTAAGTCAGCTAGAGTATGGTCAACTTTAGCCTTCCCAAACAAAAAATTCACCCTCCGCCTATGACCTTCCCCATAGGCTAACATTGGTGCCCGGTAGGTTTTAGGTGGCGAAGTAGGTGGTCGAAGTTTTTTTTAAAGACAGTACTTCGACTATCGAATGGTCGAATAGTCGAACGATTTTTAGTTCGAATCATTCGATTCGAAGTCGATGGTCGAGCTAAGTAAATGTGCCCCCCAGGGTCTTGGAAAAGGTTAATTCATTGTAAATAAAAAACTTCAGTGTTTTGGTCAGACTTTATTTAGCATTCGGTCAGATTTTTATTTAGCATTTGGCAATACAGTGAATCATTTATGGTAAAAGTAAACAATAATTGCAACATGTATCAAAGAAAATCAGAAATTGAAATTAACTTTAAGTATGATGTAGTGAGTGATATTCTGAGACAATTTCCAATTGGTTGTCATTTTTTATTAGTTGTGTTTTTCATATTATTTAGATTTTTATTCAGCAGCTCTCCAGTTTGCAATTTAGGCAATCTGGTTGCTAGGGCCCAAATGACCCTAGCAACCATGCTTTTTTTTGCATAAGAGACTAGAATATGAATTGGAAAGGACCTGAATAGCAATAACAATACAGGTGTAGCTTTACAGAGCATTTGTTTTGTAAATGGGGAGTCAGAATAAGCAGGCAAATCATTCAAAAATTATAAAATATAAAGAATGAAGGCCAATTCAAAAGTTGTTTAGAATTGGCCATTCTCGAGTACCATACTAAAAGTTAACTGAAAGGTAAACCGCCCCTTTAATAGTCATGCCTCCCCTCAAAACAATAGAGGCAAGAGAAAATGTGCTTGTCTGCCCAACATCTTTCCCTATAGTTGAAGAGAAGGAGTCCTAAGTAAGTGCAATAAATCAAAAGAACACCAATCAGGCTCACAGGAAGTGAAATAGATAATAAGCCTTTAGCACTAAGGTATTTTTTCCTGTAATTTTGAAATCTCTTTGAACTCCAATTATTCTTTATTTAGTGTTTATTTATACATGAACTCTGCTGCATTTACTAGGAAACATGGCTTACATAAAGCAACAGCACCGCTAGTTATTCAGCACGTGCAAATCTTTCAACTTATCTGGAGTCTTATTGGCAGATACTTAGAAACCTTTCCATAGCAAATCAGTATATTTTATAGAATCTCTACAGCAATGATATGTGTTTGCATCAATGAAAGCAAGCAGTGAAAACTGTATTATAGACAGATTATAGAACTGTATATTTAGCATTAGGCAAAGCTGGGTCCTGTAGTCACAATGCCTATGAAATAATCACACTGGGATACATTTAAATATAAATTATCAGCAAATAATGGCTATACAGAGCAGATTATATGAAAATGTAACTATAATTTGCAGTTGGCTAATAGCCCTGTCACTCCAAAAGTTTGTACGGATAGTAGGCCCAGATCTGCTGATGATGCCTTCTAATCAGGTTGAGCTAGCCACAACTTTAGACTGAATCTTTTACATTATGTGTATTTATAAATAGGCCCTGACAGGGATGCGCCAGCCATGAGGCAAGGAGCGACAAAAAATGCTCCTGGTAACTTTAAGAGCCGAATTTACAGGTAATAAACCGGAAATTTGTCTCTTCAATAGCACTCTCTGTACTAGAAATGCGCCCCCCCCTCCAGAACCCCTTCAATGTGAGAAAGGCAAGAGCTGTGGGGAGAGGAGGGCTGCATCACAAGAGGTAGCTTCGAGCCAGCCCCTGGGCCCTGAATCTACTGAATGTCACTGATCACCGATCTACTGAATAACAATGACACTGATCCTGCTGAGCAACCTATTGTCTGGTTGGTTGAATTAGAAATTACCCTACGAGGTCCCGGCTGGCTACTGACATCATACACATACCAGTGGGCCATCACAAACATAGATATAAGAGTCTGTTAGACATGATTAAATTGTTTGAAACTGTTAATTCCTTCCTTTGTAAATCACGTTCTTGCCCCTTTGAGTCTGTGTATAATGCGTTGAGCTGCCTTCACTTTCATGTATTGTTAATAGCTTCTGTTTTTGAACAATTATTTGGAGCTACAATAACGTTTCTTTTGTTATAGGAAGCATAGGAAGAGGAAGTAGCAGCAATAATACAAAATTACGCACAAAAAGGTAATTGCTTTCTACTCTTGACACTTTAGCAGTTTTTAATCAGACACTTTTGGTAGGAGGCAATGGCAGGAACCATCGACAGGTGAGTTGCCCACCCCATCTTCAGTCATGCAATGGCTGAACTATTATACCGCATCACTCTAGTGCCAATCTTGGGCAGGGGTCCCCAACCTTTTTCATCAATGAGCCACATTCAAATGTAAAAAAAGATGGGGAGCAACTCTCCCAAAAAAAAAAGTTAGTGGAGATGCCAAAGGCTGTGAAGAGCTATTTGGTAGTCCCTATGAGGACTGGCAGCCTACATGAGATTCTATTTTGCAGTCCTTCTGGTTTTTGGAACCAAAACTTGCCTGGAATTCAAAAATAAGCACATGCTTTGAGGCCACTGGGAGCAACATCCAAGGTGTTGGAGAGAAACATGTTGCTCACAAGCCACTGGTTGGGGATCATGGGTATTAGGACATGAATGGAAATCAGCAGCTCCGTATTTCCAAGTGCAGCCTTAAAAGCGCCATACTTTATCTTTTTTACTGGCCATAATCAGCTGTCAATACCCCCAGTGATGTCAAACCACAAATCTAAATGTGAGATAATGCCATGACTAATAGGCCAAAAGCACGGAACATTAGATTCGATTAGAACCAATGAAAATGGTTTCAGATTAGTGAATCCATGGAACATGGGTCACATACATCTTCCAGGCAACTACTTTGAGTTAAATGATGATGTGTAGTAGACTGACTGTCCAAGTCTGACCTAAGTGATAGATGCTGTAACTCCTAATGGGAGCTGCAGTTGGATCATGTGCAGCCATACGATACCAAGATTTCCATAAACATAATCGGTAGAAATTAAATACATTTAGTTGGAACAGTGACAATGGTTTCGTGTTTTTGTTCGTGAGGTTCGAGACATTGTTGCCATTAAAGTAAAACCTCTAAACAAATACAATTTTCTTTTCCAGACCTGCAGCAACGAACCAGAATCCAGCGTCCAAGAAATCCAAGCCAAATTCTTCCAAAAACACCATCGACAGATTCTTCAAGTAGAATTTCAATGACTCTTATGAAGAGGAATTTAATTAAACTGAATTTATTATGCAAGACTATTTTATATAGTAATTTATATGAAAAATCTTATTATCATTGTGTTTGTATATAAAAATACAGATTATGGATGTTTGTACCAGAAATTGGGGCCTAGAATTGGGGAATTAGAGACCATATGCACAAGAGTTAAATATGAACCCAAATTGTGCAAAAATATATTGTGTATGGCAATAATAAGTGGAGCTCTAGGTGAGAACTAAATTCATACAGGGTAATTTAATAAAAAGTGCTTTGGGCATCCTGAAGCAGATAATTAGACTATAAGGTTGGATATTGAAAGCAACTTCTGATGTAGCAGATGTATTAGAGCTCACTCAAATAACTGATTCTACTACAAACAAAATCTAACTAAATAACTGCCTTTTGCACAAATCCTGCATGTAATGATACAGGATTTCTGGTGATTTAACTGTCAATAAATATCTGACGCCCAACTCCTGCATGAAGAGAGAATGAAGAGAATCAGATGCTGAGAGAGGAATAGTGAAGATAAACTTAATCATTTCAGAAACAGTACAGAATTTTTAATTGATTGTATTTACATTGTTTTATATTTCAGTATGCTAAAGCTTATATTCAATTTTCACAATAGTTCCCCTTTAAATATCAGATATTTTCTGACCTTAAAGTGGGTTGTTAACCTAGAGGTCAGGGAGCGCATATGGGTCCCCAAACTGTTTTAGTCTCAATGATCCCCCTAACATCCTAACTGTTAAACAAGGTATACAAATAAATGTTTAGGTTACAAAGCTAGTGCTATGCCTTACTTTTATTAACTGGATGCTTCCTGGTGTATATGGGGAACAGTCAATGGCTGGAATATTGGCAACATATATTGAACTTCAATGACTTTTAAGCAGGCTGCAAAAACCCAATGTCTAGGAAAAGTGCACAGAACATGTTGGTAGCAAAATCTGTCTGTGTTGCTTATGTAAGGAATGAAGATTTGTGTGCTTTCTGTAAAGTAATATATACGGAAAGCAACAATAATATATATATATTGTCTGTAATTTATTTGTGTTTGCAGCTGGTAAGTGAATTCCTCAATGTTTATGTGTGTGCTGGTATCCAGATGGTACAAAGGGAATCAATGAACCTTTGAAGAGATGCTGTTGTTATTATAGTGTGCTGGATGCTTGTTTGTCTGAAGGAATTATGTATGGCTTCATTTGGTGTATGTTGTCATATTTATAATTGTTGTCGAAACCTACAGGATGCTATCTTATGGTGTGATATTTAAATAAATTTTTAAAAATATGCATACTATTTTCCCTTCAATTCTTTCATTTTCTCATTGGAAGTTGTGTATTATAAGTAGTATAGTTACCCTTGTTACTTAAAAATATGACTTCAGTAGTCACTTAATAAACTTGCAAGGCTTGTGTCTATAACGTATGCCTATATGGTATGTCTGCATGACTTGTAATATGCTTATATTTTCTAACATGAAGTGCATCACCTCTTTCTCTACAGTGTTGGACTGGGCTTCCTAGAGCCACCTGGACTCTAGGGTTCTTCAGGCCTGGATTTGTGAGAGGGCCCAGGCCATCATGCCGGCCAGCTACATCTGAATGGGTTCTGCATGAGATTTTCTAGCTCTTTAAATCTCCTGCTCATTAATCCCTAGTGCTCTGGACCCAACGATATAGGAATTTGGCATTGGTGGGCACGGACAGGAAGGGGAAGAGTAAGGGGAATGGGGGGCAGAGAATGGTACTGGCCTAGGGGCACCTGATTTATAAATCCGGGCAAGGGGTTTATTCTCAACACCCCTAGACAGAAAAATGTTCTAAATTTATGGGCATTCCGAGTCTGTTCCTTACAGCAAGTCTGTGTCTATGCTAAACTTATAACTATAGTTATAGTAGAGACTTCACCTGACATAAGTCCAGCATTTTGAATTGTAATTGACTAATTACTAAATTAGTTTATTCTTCAGATTGCTTTACCACTTTCTTGTGAAAAAATTCTTAGGTACCTGATGTCCTTTGTACTTGTTTCCTGCGGGTGGAATTTCTAACTTGGCTGCCTGTGTTCTTTGATCATTCTCTAACAGAGGAATGTAGTAAAATTGGTTTTCAGAAAAAAAACATGGGTACTGTAAATTATTTTTCCTTTGCAGGCGTTGAAAATGTGGGATAAAGATTGCACATTTTATAGTTTGTGTCAGTGCATAGCCAGTGATAAAACTTACAGACAATGTCCTTATTTTGCTCAAAATCTATGCAACCCTAAAGCAGGTAAAAATACATTTCCTCTGCACCATGAAAATACATATCATAACTGTCTGATGAAGAAGGTTACATTACAAATTGTATTCTATTTGTGATTTTGATTTTTATTACATTTCTGCTACTGTTCTGATTTTATTATCATGCCTACAACTGCCATTTCTTCATTCAAAGGCAGCCAGCCCTAACTAGATATTGCTTATCACCATCTCAAAAAGGAAATCCATATCTTGGCTCATAGTAAATAAATCCTTACTGTGGGAATGGCAGGAATGGGGAATATAATCTGTTATCAGACACTCACGTATGCAGAGTAGTATTATAATAGCTGGAGGGGTATAGGTTGGATTATAAATAAAAAGGGCTCAGGGTCTGCCTCCTCTAAAACCAGTCTGGTCCAATGGTGGCTGTTAGAAGACGTAGGGCAACCCACAATTGGGCAGTTTGGTCAAATATTCAATCTGGTTGTTCAGACCGCTGGTGAATGGCCTCAAACAAGCATTTCTTTGTAAGATTTGCCTGTGTACTGAGCCAAATCGGTCTCATCAGTTGATGGCCAAAGATCTGTTCATAATGGAGGCCAATGTGGGCCCCTTTAAGGAAGATCGCATCAATGTGTCAATTCAATCCTGGCGGGATTTTTAAAACTGCTCAATAGATCTGTCCGGTATGGCCAACTTTACTCCAGACTAGGGACAGTTCGTGTTTGTCTTTCCGTCACGAGATAAGAAGACGTTACAGACACAACTTGCAATTCTGGCTCATCCAGTTTTGCTTGGAGACAAAACTTACTTTGTTAAGAATAGATTATTTGCTTCTCTAAACCACTTTAAGTTCTTTGGTGCATTTCATTTACTGAGAACAACTCCCAAAATACACAGTCATACGAATCTTCATTTAGTACTCTGAACATATTGTGGGATGTGATATAATAAATGGAATTTATTATTAAAGGTGTACCGTTTAAAGATACCCTTGGAACTTTGGAGAAAGTGATATTTTGATCACCTTTTACCCTAAATATACATTCTGGGCTTTAGTATGCCTAAAAACATATCAATTCTAGGCATGGTAAGCTTTTAATTTAGTATGATTTAAAGATATTCTGAGACAGTTGGTCTTCATTTTTTATTTTTTTTTTAATTATTCAGCTTTTTGTTCAAGCCTTTAATTTGGAATTTTATCACCTATCTGTTGCATGGGTCAAAATTACCCTAGCAACCAGGCAGTGGTTGGAATAAGAGACTGGAATATGAATATAAACAGAAAGATAAGTAATAAAAGGTAACTATAACAATAGTTTTTTGGTTCCCAGGCTCAGTGACCCTTATTTGAAAGCTGGAAAGAGTCAAAAGAAGAAGGCAACTCATTTAAAAGCTATATAAAATAAATGCAGACTGAATAAAAATTTGCAATCAAAATTCCTGATAATGTAAACAGGTGCTCTACCTGCTAAAAAAAATTAATTTTGTGCAAGGTGTATATATAATACACAAAAGCCATGAATATCTTGTAAATGATATCCTTATAAACTGTGACTAGTGATTTCATTTCTGTCACATGACTCACTAGAACTTGTGTATTATAATAAATAAAATTCCCCTTGTTGGAAAATATGAGGATATTAAAAGTTGCCTTTGGCCTTGTGTCCTTATATAGTCACGGAACTCCTCGGTGAGATATAATATTCTTACTTTTAAGAATAGGGGGTACTTTATTCACTATGTTATCTAATGAGTATTCAGGGTGGATGAGACCATTATATCTATAAAGTCCCTCTGCTTTTCAGGAAATTAACTTGGATCATTGCTTCAGACAAAGCCACAATCAGCTAGGAATCTACGTTCTCCATGTTCTACAGAGCGGTAAATACTGTTTAACCATTGATATTACCAGGATCCCTGGGTTTTGGGCTTCTGAGGAGAGTACAATAATGCTGTAGGCACTCAGCATGCAGACTCCAGGTACTGTTTGGTTCTTATTGTTACCGTTCTGTCTCTAGGACCCTCTCTATTTTTACGCAAATGCCCGGTATAATGTGCCTTTCCTAAGATCACAAAATACATCTTTGCAAATCAACTTATTACTGCTTGTGTACAAACCTGGTGTAAGGTGCAAGGTTGGAAGATTCTTTGGCCCCAATGGACCAGTTTCCCTTCTGGGGCTTCTAACTGCACTTTCTGACACACAGATCATTGTTCCCCATTATAAGGTGCAAACATTTGCCCTGACTGCAATTGCAATGTAAGGGACAACACTTGAATGGCTCTTTTGAATGCACCATTCAAAAGGTACTGACAGTAGTGCTTGAAAAAATAAGGCCCTGGATCGTTTTCTGTGCAAATAGATATTCCTCAAGATTTTGCAGAATAGATATGAGCAAATAAATTGTGCTATGGGGCTCAGAAACTTTTAGGTAAGTAACTTAAAGGTGGCCATACACCAGCCAACCCGTGCAGTTGTCCAACTGATTGGCTCATGGGCTGAACTGATAAATACCATGCAAGAGGCCATACATGTGTATTTATATTGTTCCCTTCATTCAGGTTCAGCCTATGATGTAGATACATAATCACATCTCTGAAGGGACCTGATACAGGAATGAATAGGCTTTTTGTCTGTTTCTGGTCACATGGAAGTGGCCTGCCTGAAGCTGTTGCTTCTAAATACAATAATAGTGGAAACACCAAACTGAATTTTTTCTAGGTACATGGCCATTTTCTCATTACCCATTAAAGGGGTTGTTCATCTTTGAGTTAGGGGCAGATTCCCTAAAGAGCCAAGTGATGAAAACTCACCAGCGTGAAGTCATTTCGGAACTTCGCAGATTCCCTAACGGGCACAGGTGTCACTTCGCTAGCGAAGGCGATAGACGCTAGCGTTGCTTCGCACTCTAACGCCAGGCGAATTTTCGCTCTGGAAAACGGACGTAACTCCGCAAATTCACTAAGATGCGGATTTTACTGAACGTTACCTCATTCGCAAGACTTGCCTTCACCAGCTCAGGCCAGATGAAGTGCAATGAAATGCATAGGACTTCCTCAATGTTTAGTGCAAAATTTTCCAAAAAACGCTGTTGTCTTTTCCTTTTTTCAGAGTGATAGCCTGCAAAGGTCCGTAAAAAATTTTTTTGGGTAACCGGGTTCCCCCATACATTTTCTAACATATGGAACATAAACTATACACTGGGCTCATGTGTAGGGCATTATAACAACTCTATTTTATTTATTAAGGTTCCCTGGGCTTGTGTAGTGTAATGTATTTGCTGAAACATAAACGTCCATGTAACTATATCATTTCCCGCCAAACGACTGTGGGGGGTAGGGGTTTTTATTAGTTGGTGGGGTTGAATTTCCCTTTAAAGGGCCAGAGTTTTATAAATATCTAATTAAACATTTTTTTTAAAATTCAAATCGAAATTGGATAATTCACTAATCGAATTTGACAGTTTTGATCATGAAAAAAAAATGAACAAAATTCGAATTCAAATTTTCAATTCGACCCTTAATAAATCTGCCCCTTACACTAGCTGTCCTATTTATGGACCATGTGCTACCTAAGATATCCTTCTGTTATCTGCAAGATTAACAAGGTGTGGTTTTATTCTTTTTTCTGTATAGATTCTATTTGTGTGTTATCACCTTTCGCTTCCATTTAACCTGCATACGCCCAAAGGGGACACCAGTTTTTACGTCACATAAGGAGTGAACATGTTTGTGAGTCACCTAGAGCTGTTTGTGCCTGTATGGGACTCCCAGGCTACAACAATACCAGCGTGCCTGTGACTGACAGTGATAATTAATGGCAGGTATGCAACCCAGCCCTCTTTGTGTCAAAATTTGAACAAGGAGCAGCAGCAGCAGGTTTGTTTTCCAGCACAGGAGAAAACATCCGAGAGTGAGAAAGGACTGGGGATAATATGGCATGCAAGGGCCAATAAGGGGAATAAAAGAAGAAGGATTCTGTTGGTACATAAAATACAAGGCAGCCTATGAAACATGGTTGTGAGAAAAAAAACAAGAGCCCAGCAAGAAGAGCAGGGATCAGACACAGAGGAGGCAGAACCAAGCAACCAGAACCATGCTCAGAAAATGCTGAATACAGTGACTGGACTGGTACAGTCTGTACTCAATAAAAATGTCCCTGAAAATGACTCAGGAGACCACCATGAAATATGTAAGTGTATATGTTTGTGTGCACCTGTTTTAACTTGTGTATGTAGCATCCGCATAAATAGGGCCCACTAAAACGGATCGCCACAGAAAAACTAGGGCTGCGCTGGGTTCGGAATTCGGCCAGGATTCTGCCTTTTTTCACCAGGATTCTAATTCTTAGAATCCTAATTTGCATATGCAGATTAGGGGCGGGGAGGGAAATTGAGCGACGTTTTGTCACAAAACATGGAAGTAAAAGATGTTTTCCCCTTCCCACACTAATTTGCATATGCAAATTAGGATTCGGTTCGGTATTCGGCCGAATCTTTCACGAAGGATTCGGGGGATTGGCCGAATCCAAAATAGTGGATTCGGTACATCCCTAAGAAAAACCTATGTAATTCAAAGCAAAATACATCAGTATTTAAAAATATGTGTACGTGTCATTTCAATTAAATGTAGAATTTGTTTATATTCTGATATCTGGGTCTGATTTTTGCAACAGGAGTCCATTCTTCTCCAGGTCTGTCAAACAGGCAGTTTGCAACTTTGTTCCAGGGATGCAGAGCAGACAGCTGTTTTTAAACACACCAGCAATGCCACAGTCATGCTACATAATGACCTATTTGCATTTCTAAACACATGTTCTTTTATTATTTCTCAGAACAGTACAATTATAGAAGTGTATATGAAGCAAAACCTGTAAAGTTACATTTAACTTTCAAAAAACTTATTATTTTAGACAGCCATTAACTAAATGAAAGATGTGCCCAAGATATTTCTCCTTTTGGCTTATGAGCAAGTCAGGGTCATTTGAAGCAGTGTTGAGATATTGGACGATAGCAGTTAGTTGTAGTTCTGCACATCTCTACCAGCCTAGACATAACTCTGCTACTGGAATCTTTATTGCTTTATTGCTATTGGAAGATCTGTTCCCAGGAGAGATCCTGGAATTCGGATGGAATATTTTTTCCATCCACTGAATTTTTTTTTGGATGGTTTTTGCTTATGCTTAGATCACCAAGAGGGTGTTAGAGGAGCAATTTATAGTGTCCTGTGTGTTTTCTTGTCAAGCTTGACTTCTGTGTTAATATAACATTAATTTAATATACACATCAAAAGATAATGTTGTTCTGTGTCCATGCCCTGGATCTTAGAAGAAAGGGTACTGGATATGTCAAACTCACTTCCAGGAGAAGTACAAAAGACTGGATGTAGCAGAGAATAGAATTATAATTTGGTCTCTGAGAACCAATTACAAATATGAACCAAAATTACTCATGGTGGCATAATTGTCTCTTTATATCATATGTGTAGCTGCAGGCAAGCTCTGCTGGGGAGAAAAGTCCTGGCTAAATGCCCAGCCAGCCATACTAATTGGTTACAATGAGTTATGTTTATGCCGTGTTACAGGACAGCCATCAGGGGGGGACAGGGGGGAGAGTTGTAGGGGGCCCGAGGGTAAGGGGGGCCCTGCCACGCCACAGTTACTTGATTAGCCGAGCCCCCCATCTTTCTGAGAGCTGCTGACTTCGGGAAGGCATGGATGTTTAAGGGGCCCTGGCCACCAATTTTCTCATAATGTTAAAATTGAAATAAGCAATAATGCCCTTAAGCATGACCCAGTGTGTATGGCCCTGCTAGTAGTATCACAAACAATTGAAGGGCCAGATTTACTAAGGAGCGAAGTGGCTAACACTAGTGACTTTTCGCCAGCGTTGCCACCCGCAGGGCATTATATTAACTCTATTATTAAGGTTTCCCTTAAATTTTCCGCCCTAAGCTAATTGAGCTGAGCACATTTTGGCTAGGCAGAAATGAATGCTAGCGCATCTTCGCTTTGAAATGCTCGCACTGCCGAAGTAACACTAGCGAAAAGTCGCCAGCATTCGGCTCCCGGGACGAAAAGCCTCATATTAGTGAATTGGTGTAGTCTGAGCACATTTGCGTCTGACGAAGTGTTGTGATGAGTGCGAAACGGACGCTGGCAAAAATTCGCAGGTTAGTTAATTTGGGTATAGTGGTTAGACCATTGGGAGGGATATAGGACTAATCTTTGCCCTTTTTATATTGAGCTCTTCCATCATCGCTGCACTGATCTAATAGCATCACCTAACTTTAACAGAATTAGAGCCCACCTCACTCTTCTCTCCCAGTTATTCAAGTGTATGTGTGTCTTACCTTTTGGTGGGGTCTCTATATTATTGCATATTATGGCACTGCCAGAGATGACTTCAACCTCCACCTCTGCTGTACCCTATCTGACAAAAGGCATGAAAGCTGAGATAGGGGGGTCCAAGGCCATATGATGCTGCAGCTAATATGACTGTCCCTGCTCCTATTGTTGTTTTAACCCAATTTTCTTTAGTGCCCCAGTTTAGATGTGATTAGGATGGTCTTCTACAGCAATAAGATTCTGACCAGAGCACATCTGTAAAATGACTAATAATTCCACTTTGGAAACCTAACCAATAAACTGCACCCAAACTGCTACAAAAGAAAGCCATGTAGCCTAGAAAAGCCATGTAAAGCTGTGTGAGTACACTAACACACTGTGAGGACTATCCTTGTTTACCAAGAACTGTGCTGTTATTTTAAATGTTTTCAGTTGTTCATTGTGAAACTTCACAGCATTTATAAGGAATGTGTTGTTTGGGCACATATTATCTTGGTACTTAGAGGTAGAGAGACCCGCACTATGATCAGGTGGCTGATGTTTATTCAGTATGTGAAGGCAAGGAATTCCACACAGCCACCCAAGAATGCACTTACCCCAGAGAGAGATTTCATATATAAAATTTTGGCATTTACAGCCAGACTTCAGTGCCTCAGAAGAAGCTTACAGGTCCATTATTAGCTTGCTCAAAAGCCCCAAGTTAGGACTCCCTTCTCCAAGCCTGTAAATGACATTACTGACCCATCTTTCTGGATGAACAGGGTTCCTGTCTGTTTAAATATACCCCACATAAAGTAAAATGTTAAAGATGATATCTAATTACATAGATGTGATAAATGCTATAGCCTTACAGGACAGCTTCAAGTAAGTCAGGTATAGTGAGGCCCACCGTGATTTGTAATTATTATTGTGACTTTATCGGCGGGGGGCGGCGCGGGTCTATTAAAGCAACCCGGAAGCGCGGATGCAGGCGGCGCAGGCTAAGGGAGGGCAGGTTAGGGTCGGGGAAATCCCGACCTGCACATCACTAGAGTCTAGCCCTCTCCTATTCATATTCCAGTCTCTTATTCAAATCATTGCATGGTTGCTGGGAGAATTTGAACCCTAGCAACCAGATTGCTGAGAATTGGAGAGCTGTGTCAGAAAACACAAATTAAAAATTTAAACCAAAGGCAAATTATCTCAGAATAATCTAAGTCATACTAAAAATTAAATCAAAGATGAAAAACCCCTTTAAATGAGGGGCCTTGACATGACACGTGAGCTTACATATTTTGGCCAAAGTGTGGTACTAACACCTCATTTTTTTTGTAATAATTATTTTTAAAGACAGACTGTGCGCTGGCACTCTCTCCTTTTTGTGTACAAATAATGGCTTTTTATCGCTTCTAGCAGTTGGGCAACACCACAGTGTGGGTTAGATTTCTTTCTGTATTCATTTAAATGTAATTAAAGTCCCAAAGAGAAATACATTGCACAAATAAAAGTTTGCATTTCACAATTAAATATTCTTCATAAGACATAGGCAAATGGCAAATTGCCTATTGCACACTTTTAAAGGGGTGGTTCACCTTTAAATTAACTTTTAGCATGTTGTTGAATGGCTGATTCTTTTTATTATTTGCCTTTTTCTTCTGACTTTTTCCAGCTTTCAAATGGGGGGACACTGCCCCTATCTAAAGAGTAAATGCTTTGCAAGGCTACAAATGTATTGTTATTGCTATTTTTTTACTCACCTTTCTACTCAGGCCTCTCCTATTCATATTCCAGTCACTTATTCAAATCAATGCATGGTTACTGGGATAATTTGGACCCTAGCAACCAGATTGCTGAAACTGAAAACTGGAGAGCTGCTGAATAAAAAGCTTAATAGCTCAAAAACCACAAGTAATAAAAAAAAGAAAACCAATTGCAAATTGTCTCAGAATATCACTCTCTACATCATACTAAAAGTTAAATGTTGCAAAATTGTAATAGTTTAGAATCTGCATCTGAATTCCTGAGCTGCCAGACTGAAACACCAGAGTCAGGAACCTTAAATGTTAAACTTAGATTTGGGAAATGGTAAAAAATAATATGTAAAAAGCAATTGAAAGTGAACAATCTGAAAAAAGTGTTTGGAAGGTGAACAATAACCACTTTTTCAGTAAGAAGCTTTAGTACATACACTGTGCGCTGGCTATAAATTTCTCAATCTTTCTTCCACTGTCAGAAGTGGTCGCTAAACATTTTTTGTGTTCGCGAAGGAAAATTTGGTCATGCAGACTCATACATTATCACATTACAAATATTTTCCCCGTTGCCGACTTTTATTACATTCCCTGTAACTTATTGAGGTTTGAAACTCAATCACTTACAGACTTCACAGCGAGTGTGGCGGCTGCTAAGCGAGTGTTGCATGTGATTTAAGTGCTTAGCAGGCATCGTAAAACGAAAGGAGCTGGTGTTTGCTGTGCATGCTGGGAGTGCTGGGTGCAAGGAGGGAGTGAGTGCAAATAACTGACTGCTGTGTGTTGAAGAGACTGACCATTTTTCTTCCTCTTTCCCTCTACCTACTAATTAAGGGGGTGGTGTTAATCAGGTAAAATCTCATTAGGCTTTGTGCTCTTTGGTTTGAACATCAATAAGGTACAGATGGCACCGTGAGTGTTGAGTGTGAATTAAGTGTTTAGTAAAATTGAAAAACAAAAAGGCATTTTTGAGGAATTGCACTTGGGAGACTGTTAGTAGCCAGTGTAAATATGAATGCTGCTGGGTTTGCTGGTATTACTCAGTGTGTGTCACATGTATGTGGTGTTGGGGCAGCAGTCCCATGCAGTATTTACATGTGAGAGATGCAGGTGAGTTTTTATCTTTGAATCTGAACTGCAGACTCTAAGGGGGAACTTGCAGCACTGAGGGTGGCGGCAAATGTGGGGGAGGAAAGGAGACTCACAGAGACACCACTGGCTGGGGCCAATGTAGGGGGGGGGGGGGGGTGGAGAAGCAGTGATGGCTAATGAGGACAGGGTCATGTTCCACACTGGAAAAACTCAGTGGGCTTATATGGGCCCTGCCAGCCCAGAGCCGCTTCCTGCCCAAATCTATTTGTTGCTGCCCCCAATCTCCCTCTTTGGTTGAGACAAGAACAATGTACATGTTGGGGGGGGGGGGGTGACTGGATGGGGGTTGTGTTAGGGGGCCCAGAGGGGCTTTGCGGAAAGGGGGCCCCTGAGACAGCAGTCTGACCCTGAATCAGGGAGATAGGTTTGTTACAGTTAAGAGGGAAAGTTGGGAAGGGTAGGGGGGCTGGATCACAACTAGTCTAAAGCAACAGGTTCACCATTTTGGTGAATGCTGGGGAGGACAATTCTGAACTGGCGTGTATAGAGCAGGTGGACTCTGAGTACCCGGAGGGGGGCAGCATCTCTAATACAGGTGGGGGGGAGGGAGTGCAAGGGCAGAATTTAATTATAGGGATTCAGTAATTACAAAGGGGGACAGGGTAATCTAATCGTGCTGAACAGTCTGCTGCTTGCCTGGTGCTAGGGGTCGTCATGTGGGGGAAGGAGTGGCCAGGTTATTGGGAGGGGCTGGGGAAGACCCAGCTGGATTGGTACACGCAGGTACAAGGACAACATTAGAGGAAGTGGTGGAGTGAAGTCCTCGAGAATTATTTTTAAAAACTAGATAAACAGTTTATGGCGAAGACTTCCACGGTAATTATCTCTGAGATATTACTGGTGCTAGGAGCAATGCTAAGAAGGCAGTGGGAGTTTAGGGAGATTAACCCTTTACCTGCCAAATACGTAGGTACTACATGCTTGCAGGAAAATGCTCTAACTGCCAAGCACATCCTACCTACATGCTCTGCAGAAAAGGGCTTCCAGTGAGTCACATGGGCCCCCAAGGCAATGAGCTAAGGGGGCCGCCACATCAGTCCTACGACATGATCGTCGCAAAAACCGACTCCTTACCAGGATTGTCCCAGCTCCTGCTTGAAGGACACATCTTCCAGCCCCCATCACTCGCCCACTCACTTCCTGCTGTGTAGGCTCTGCAGATCCTGTGACCCTCAATGCTGCCAAGGATCCTCCTGCACACAAACAGTACGTGGCCTTTTTTTTATTTACACATGCATACAGTACCTGCATTTACACACACAATGCACATTTTACTAAACTTTTTTCTTTGCACATATTTATTTGCACACTCACATACACACACATTTACATACAGTTTTGAGCTGTACACACATGCATACACAAATAAGCAGTCAGGGGGCTTTGTTCAAAGAAGGCGAATTGACAGCAGAGACAATTCATATGCACTATTTACATTTGGGGTCCGAATATGCCCACCTGCTTCAGTATACGTATCTATGCATATTGGACATCAAACTGTTCAGTAGACCCATGGTGTTTATATTTAGGGAGGTGTAACATTTTATGTAAGAATTGGGAGATAAAAAAGGGCAAACTGCAATATTTTCAGAAATGTCATAAAAACCATTAACTTTCGGAAAGTATTTCAGTTTGGTAGCTTGGAGTAGAAAAATATATTTACCCATCTATTTCCAAAAATATGGTTTTCAGCGGTCACCATACTTTTTTTTTTGGTTTTTACAATGCTTAAAACTGGCAGTGTTTATAAATTAGGGTAAATGTGTCATTAA
Source organism: Xenopus laevis (assembly GCF_017654675.1). Classification (NCBI taxonomy): domain Eukaryota; kingdom Metazoa; phylum Chordata; class Amphibia; order Anura; family Pipidae; genus Xenopus; species Xenopus laevis. The sequence continues at coordinate 200,771,514 of NC_054371.1, forward strand.
ATAAGTATGCACAAAGTAGATTTTGGGGTCTTAACATGCCATGTACTTTGACAAATCTATGTACATTGGGTATCAAACTGTTCATCAGACCAATGGCATTCATATTAAGGGTGTTCTATCTGGTTACCTAATGAAATGTGGAAGATAAGATGCTGCATAGTGGAAGGTTTGAGTTGATTTTGGAGATGTCCGAAAAATCACCAAATTTAGGAAGGCTTTGAGGTTTGGTACTTTGGAGTATTTATGGTGAACTTCGCTTTACCCTTCATAAAATGCTGTTTAAATGTTTATTTTGCAGTAGCCAAAATGACATAAATAATAGATCATATGGGGTGTCTTCATTTCAGGGCCCCTATATGCCACATGCTTAGGTAAACGTTTGCATTTTAGACATCAAACTATTCAGTGGGCCCCAGGCGTTCATATTTAGGGTGCTTTATCTGGTTAACAAATTATATTTGGGTGATAATATGCAGTAGACTGGAAGCTTAGATGTCATTTTTTCGAAAATTTCACTCTTTTATAAAAAGTTATAACTTTAGACAAGAATGGCAACTCTGAGTAGTAAGATATACTTACCCATTTTGGATTAGACAGAATGTGTTTATTATGGGAAACCATTTTTTTCTGGAGAACTGGGCAGATTTCAGTGGGCCCCACTGGCCCAGATCCACACCCTGTGCTGCTTCTCTTCTTCTTCCCACAACCTCTATTCTTCAGGCGGTCCTGGCAAAAACACATTGTGCGAGATTACATGCATGGCGCTGTGCAGGGGGCAGTGGCGTAACTAGTTGTTACTGGGCCCCATAGCAAATTCAATTTAGGGCCCCAAAATATTTATAAGTTGGCCTATTTTACCAAGATATATTAAAATTGCTAAATAATTAGGGTCTTACTGGGCCCCCTACACTCCTGGGCCCCCCTGCAACCGCAGGGTCAGCTTCCTCTATAGTTACGCCCCTGGCAGGGGGGTCCAGAGGGGGGTCCTGAGACTGTAGTCCCGGGCCCTGTATATAAATATATAAGGGGATCATATAATAATCTCTGATTTATTTACCAGTAGTTTACCAGCTGACAAGGGCACCCATTCCAATTAGAAGAAAGGAGGTTCTGTACAAATATTCGTAAGGGTTTTTTTTAGTGAGAGCTGTGAGAATGAGAAAGGGCAGTACAGTTCTAACCTAAACATATCCCCAAGACTTTGGTCTTACATGGACCGATAGATATGAACGTCAGACTAATGGTTTTTGGCTCAATACACAGACTTATCAGCTAGCTAGTTATCTGCTATTTAGCCATCTTTGTGCATTTTGCTGTGAACAAAAAGGCCAATAAACGCTAATATATAGTAAAAAGTTGCGTGGTTTGAAAAATGTCAAGCGCAAAAAACCTCCCATTGACTTCAATGAATTTGGAGAATTTTTTGCAGTTTTGAGAATTCTTGGAGAAGCGAAACTGGTCAGATTCACTCATCACTATTAATATTAAGCTGTCATTGATGCCACTTTGTCACCATGCATGATCTGATGTAGTCCCTGATCTCTGGTCCAAATATCAATTCCCATAGTCCCCCTATGGTGTTATAAGCCCCTAACAAGAACCAGTGGGGGATTTGCTAGAAGACTGACATAAAACAGGGAGGTTAGATGGCACAACCTGCAGCACAGATATCCCCCCAAATGTTCTCATAGACTGTAAGAGATTCCAGAACCATGACTTGTATGGCCTGACACGTTTGCCATAAATCCCAGACCTTAAGATTTTGGTAGCTTTGCACATGTGGCAGTGAAATTTAAGCCCCAAGACGAATGCTCTCACCCATAACCATAATCAAAATGGCTAAACAAGCTTTACAGGATATTTGGAAACAGGAAACTGACCTAATGTGAATAGTAAACACAAAGTTAAAGTAAAACCTGTGTGTTCTCACGGGTGTGTCTGCAGCAAGATTTCTTCCTGTGCAGGGTCCTGCGGAGTTCTTGGGTTCCAGGGTGTGATGTTCTTTGCATTTTTGTCTTATTGTCTGATTTCCAGAGACTGCATCTGCCATTCAATCTGTCCTAATCTACTTCTGACATTTGATTTCCCTGATTGTAGCTAACTTATTTCAATTCATTGCTCTGGGTTGCAGTGCCACGACTGCACCCTGGGTCCTGGAGGAATCTATTTAACAACGGGCTTGGGACAAACCTTGGCCTACTCATAGTATACGTTACTAAGAGCACAGCTCTACTGATTTATTGATGAGAATAAGCACCCTTTGCCTGTTAACCTGTAAATCTGTGTTGCAGTGCTACATAAAGAAATGGCTTTTCATGAAGCTGCTAAGAAGAATGATGTGCTAGCCATGACTCAGCTACTGGATCAAAAAACCAACATTAACGCTAAGAATAATGTGAGTACAAACTTTGTGTATGTAATACTGTTCCTATTTACTTGGAGAATGCTAAATTCTATGTACTGGGAGAGTAATGTTATGTACAGTGCTCTGAGAGTATTAAATCCCATGTATTGTGTGTGTGATCCTGGAAAGTATTAAATCCTGTGTACTGTGATTAATGCTGGAAGATTCATAAATACAGGTAGCATATATTGTGTGTGATACCGTGAGAGTATTGAATCCCATGTGCTGTGTATGATGTAAACACTAAACCATACTTTAGAAAGCAGAGGCACATCAGGATTAAATATTCAGTGTTGATAATAAATCTGTCCCTTTCCCACAATTGATGGGTAGGTATGATACAATAAAATATTCTTGGGCTTTAAGTAATGAGCAGGGAGTAGTAGTAAGTGGAAAGGAAGAGGTCTGAGTAGGATTAGGACTGGAGTTAGGGAAGAGACCCAGACAAGGGAACCCAAGCTGAATGGCAATAAACCAAGTTAAACCAGCTGCCCTAAAGTTGGAGCTTAACAGCAGCAGCCAACCCTTCACAATAGCTTTGAACTATCAGGAGAAAGTGGGAGGTGTAGTTAGTTGTTCAACTGCAACTCCTACACCCCCTGTCATCCTGCAGCAGAACCTCAAAAACTGAAGGGCTGTTACCACATTATCCATTATCTCTCCCTGCTATACCTTATCCCACAGCCATTTTCATTTCCAAGAGACTGTTATCTCACTGCTACTATAGGCACCATCTCTCCCTACTATACCTGCTATCCCACAGTCACACTCCCTTCCAAGAGACTATTATCCCACTGTTACTATAGGCACCATCTCTCCCTACTATACCTGCTATCCCACAGTCACAGTCCCTTCACATACAGTAGACTATTATCCCACTGTTACTATAGGCACCACCTCTCCCTATTATACCTGCTATCCCACAGCCACAGTCCCTTCACATAGACTATTATCCCACTGCTACTATAGACACCATCTCTCCCTACTATACCTGCTATCCTACAGCCACACTCCCTTCCTATAGACTATTATCCCACTGTTACTATAGGCACCATCTCTCCCTACTATACCTGCTATCCCACAGCCTCAGTCCCTTCACATAGACTATTATCCCACTGTTACTATAGACACCATCTCTCCCTACTATACCTGCTATCCCACAGTCACACTCCCTTCCCAGAGACTAATATCCACTGTTACTATAGGCACCATCTCTCCCTACTATACCTGCTATCCCACAGTCACAGTCCCTTCACATACAGTAGACCAGGGATCCCCAACCTTTAGAATCCATGAGCAACATTCAGAAGTAAAATGAGTTGGGGAGCAACACTAGCATAAAAAATGTTCCTAGATGCCAAATAAGTGCTGTGATTGGCCATTTGGTAGCGCCTATGTGGATTGTCAAGCGACATTGAGGCTCTGTTAGGCAAAACACCTGTTTTTATACAACTAAAACTTGCCTCCAAAGCTGGAATTCAAAAATAAGCTCCTGCTTTGAGGCCACTGGGAGCAATATCCAAGGGGTTGGAGAGCAACATGTTGCTCACGAGCTACTGGTTGGGGATCACTGCAGTAGACTATTATCCACTGTTACTATAGGCACCATCTCTCCCTACTATACCTGCTATCCCATAGCCACAGTCCCTTCCCAGAGACTATTATCCCAATTTTACTATAGGCACCATCTCTCCCTTTTATACCTGCTAACCCACAGTCCCTTCCCAGAGGCTATTTTCCCAACTTCTTCAGGTAAAAGCAGGGATAAGAAGGCAGACCATGACAAGTATGTACATTTGCATTATTATCTATTTATAGAATGTGTTATTCATACATGACTTATGCTGCATTTTATCTTACTTTCAGCCAGATGTTTTGAAACTGTGGGGCCAGAATGTTCCTTGTGTGTATATTGGCTTTTTATTACCACGTGCCTTTAGATGTGCAGAAGCCATTGTCAGCCTGCTTTTTTTGGGCAGTAAAACCTCTATTCCTGAAAAGTGCCATGTATAATACATGCTGATGCTGCCTGCTTCATCTAGGCTAAATAAGCCCTAGTAGATTTTTTTTCTCTTAAAAATAACTTTCCTGAGAAAAAGTTTGTTGCACTTCTCTCTGTGTGCATTCAGCTGTAATGTATATGGAGGGGCTGGAGCATTGGCATCACCTGGAACATAACTTGTGGTCTATCAGGGAGCAGCTACCACCAACATTACAGGTGTAAGGGATTCCTGCATGGGGGACAAAAGAAGATATTGCATTTGAAGTTCCTCGACCTGAGGCAAGAAGTATGGGAGGTTCCACCAATATGTATCAACATATTATGCAAAGAAGGCATTTTCTCTGCACAGTGCAACCTACACTTTCGCCTTTAACTCAAATGTTATTAATAGGGAAAAAAGATGAATCTATAGGAAGGCCGGTATTTTTTTCCAGAAAAGGTGGCAACCCTAGAAGAGATTAACCATGAATGGTTGTAACTGTGCGCATTTATTACGACTGTTTCCCTGTAAAGCTGTATTTATATTGTATGTATGGATTTATTTGCATTATGCAGCAGATGCATGGCCCTAATTTCCGACCTTTTTCCTCAGCTCAACAGGACGGCGCTTCACTTTGCTGTAGCAGGAAATCATATGCAGGCTGTGTCCTTTCTCCTGGGCCACAAAGCGCGAGTAGATATTGCAGATAAGGTATATTTATTTTGGGTTATGGGAAGGCTGGGGTTTCAAAAAATATAATTTTTTAGGTTTGGAGATCTCAGACAAAACCTACCATGTATTTTAACATGTTTGGTCTATTTTCATATGTGTGTTGCTCTCTGCATCACTGGTCTGGATAATGGATCCCATACTTGTCGTGCACAGTGTTCTTTACTGCCATCGAACTTCTTTTGCTGCAAGGGGAGGAATGTTTGTAATTTGCCCAGTGTTTAGCAGTGATTTAGATAAATAATCCCTTTCTCTGTCTGATTTCTATTTTATAGCATGGCCTGACTGTTCTTCACCTGGCGGCATGGTCTGCAGATCTGACTATATTGCAAATGCTAATTAAATCAGGGGTCAGCCAAAAGGCTACAAATCAGGTTAGTTTCCCTTTGAAATCCTTTCTCCCTAAATATTGTGCAGTGCTGTAAAGAAATTGCATGAAAACCCAGACCTAGGCATGCTGTTTGCGGATGGGTAAATTATTATGGGTCCTGTCTTTAATAATGCATTGTTCATTGGAAAAGAATTGGTTTTGTTCTTTTTGTGCTGTTCGAGTTATTGTTTCTCGGTTTAACTGAGCATAAATACATTCTCTATTGAATTGCTGAATCTGTGTATGAATGATTATGGAAGAAGCTGTAAAAGTAACAGAAATGTGTATCACACCACAATTTAGTGATCTGAACCTGTTTCTGGAAAAGTGCATTCCTTTTTCTTTGTCTATGCACACTTTGAAAAATAATAAAAATTGTAAGTTACAAAAGAAAAAAAAAATTGGCCATTCTATAACATACTAAAAGTTAACTTCAAGGTGAACCACCCATTTAAGTGGGGGTTTATATCCTGCTCCAGATATTCCTATGGCAGATATTTCAAATTATTATACTGTCCTTTCTGGTTTGAGGCAGCCATAAAAGCATAAAGCAGCTTGAGGATGAATCTAGTTGTGGGTTTGAGCAGGTACAAATGTGCAATGATGCAGGTAAATAAGTCTATTCTAGGGAGCACATATAACTTCCATTGTGGCTTATGGATTTCATCACATCTATGTTGGCCTAGTTTTTAATTCCAAGCATTTTTTCATTTTAGGATGGAATGAATGTCTTGCATTTTGCGGCTCAGAACGATAAGAATGACATTGTGGACTATCTTATTAAAGATCTGCAGCTGAAAGACTTAAATATTATGGATAAGGTATTTCCCTTTTCAATGTTCAATTGTTTGGGCTCTTGTTTGTATGCAAGGATTTAGCAATGGGATAACTAGGATTACAGTGGGGATAATAACCTGTGGGAAAGGATTGTAGATGGTGCCTATAGTAGCAGTGGGGATAATAGTCTCTGGGAAGGGAGTGTGGGATAGCAGGTATAGTAGGGAGAGATGGTGTCTATAGTAACAGTGGGATAATAGTCTTTGGGAAGGGAGTGTGACTGTGGGATAGCAGGTATAGTAGGGAGAGATGGTGCCTATAGTAGCAGTGGGATAATAGTCTCTTGGAAGGGACTGTGTGATAGCAGGTATAGTAGGGAGAGATGGTGTCTATAGTAGGAGTGGGATAAAAGTCTCTGGGAAGGGAGTGTGACTGTGTGATAGCAGGTATAGTAGGGAGAGATGGTGCCTATAGTAACAGTGGATAATAGTCTCTGGGAAGGGAGTGTGACTGTGAGATAGCAGGTATAGTAGGGAGAGATGGTGCCTATAGTAACAGTGGGATAATAGTCTCTGGGAAGGGAGTGTGACTGTGGGATAGCAGGTATAGTAGGGAGAGATGGTGCCTATAGTAACAGTGGGATAATAGTCTCTGGGAAGGGAGTGTGACTGTGGGATAGCAGGTATAGTAGGGAGAGATGGTGTCTATAGTAACAGTGGGATAATAGTCTCTGGGAAGGGAGTGTGGCTGTGGGATAGCAGGTATAGTAGGCAGAGATGGTGTCTATAGTAACAGTGGGATAATAGTCTCTGGGAAGGGAGTGTGACTGTGGGATAGCAGGTATAGTAGGGAGAGATGTGTCTATAGTAACAGTGGGATAATAGTCTCTGGGAAGGGACTGTGGCTGTGGGATAGCAGGTATAGTAGGGAGAGATGGTGTCTATAGTAACAGTGGGATAATAGTCTCTGGGAATGGACACCACATACATACAGTAAAGTTAGGTGATCACATAAAATCAGAGTAGCCCAAACTCTGACCCTTTAGTTGAAGGACAAATATCCAACTGCCAACACCAGGCATATACTAGCAACACTAGGAAAACCATAAATTATGGCTTTTCGAGTTATGAATAATGGCCCCAGGCCTGTTTGCCTGGGTCTCCTCACTTAGGATGACCCTGATCTAAATGGTTATAAAGAAACGTGAGATTCAGGCAGCTGTGCCATCAAGCAAGAATATTGTTATCTCAGCAGTACAGACACCATTAAATGTCTCCAAGGTTACGGGGCAATAATACACCAGTAAATCTGTTATTAACCTTTCAGGCTAAGTTATGGCAACCCAGGGCTGCACTTCTAATCAATGTTACTTGTGATGAATGTTCTACTTATTGGTAGGGGGGAATTGATATGGAACCTGATATAAGTCCAAACTGAACATAAATATATATAAAATTGATATTGTAACAAACCAAGTATGATGAATGCTGTTCAGTATTGCTACTATAATTCCGGCAAGCAAATGTATCCACCATCAAATTCACTGTAATATTTTGCCCAGCAGATTATTCCCCTACTTGCTTAGTTCAAGCATTACCCTTGCATGTGATCGACTTTTTGTACAGTTAGGGAGTAGATATGTTAGTACTATGTTGAATTTTCCATTAATGTATTTTCATTCAGACTTTAGTATCTTTGTGTATTTATGTTGTGCAAGATCTACTACTTTTTGGGCCCCTCCATAACAAGTATATTACATTAGGGACATGCTTTCTGCTCAGTGGTGTACAACGCTATGTACCTGAATGCACCTGAAATGTTCAAAAGTTAGGCAGTTTGGGTGAGTCTGTTAAGCCCCACTTCAGCTTGGATTCTGCAGAACTGATTAACCCTGTTATTGCAAGTAAGCCTACAGGGGAGAGACATTACTGTTGGCATGCAGCATTTAAAGGGTTAATATAATTGTTCTGCTGATGGGATTGCTATCCGAGATGACCCCTACAGCATGGCAACCTTGGGGTCAATGGTGTAACAATAGGAAGCTCTCCTGGTGGACTGGTGAGGGGGGATCTGCTAAATCCACAGGGCCCCTGCTAGATAGATATAAATAGATAGATATAGATAGATATATCTATAGATATAGATATAGATATATATATATATATATATATATATATATATATATATATATATATATATATATATATATATATAAATAAATATATATAAATATATATATAAATATTTTTTTTTTTTTTTTTTTTAGCACCACTGCTCAGGGTGTCAGGGAAGCACCCATATATAATAACCATACATAAAGTAAATACGCAGATAATAAATGGAGGATACAGTTTTTAGTAAAATAGGTGCTGCTCCATACCTCCCAACATTTTGGAAGTAAAAAGAGGGACAAAATTTTTTTCCCGCACGTAGTGCAGCAATTTTTTGACCACACCCCTTTCTGTGGCTACACCCCCTAATTACCATGTTTGTTTTAAAAAATTTGGCAGGTTATGAAAGTTTGAAAATATTTCTCCTTATCTAAACTGTGTTTTTGTGTCTCAAAACTGTTACAAAGTATCTTATTTGCACCTGTTAGCTGTTCTGGGCTCTCTGCTAAAAGCCAATTAAGTGAGAAACTTTGTTTCTTTTTCTGGCTGTTCAGTGCAGAGAAAAGAGGGACTTTCCAGTACAAATGAGGGACTTCGGGTTGAGCTGTCAAAAGAGGGACTGTCCCTCCAAAAAAGGGACAGTTGGGAGGTATGCTGCTCCTTGCTTGGGATTTAACCAAATCAGACTTTGTGTCCACGTCACGTGCGAGTTGTTATGAACACCTGTTTATAGGGCATCTGCAACAGCAACCAAATTCTGGGAAAGTTATGTTTCATGTGTAAGAAACATTGTGATTAGCAACCACATTTTACACTTTAAGGCACCACCAACCCAACAGCTCAGCTATTCTACATCTGGATCAAGGACTGGGTATAAAGCTGCTTTGCTAGAAACTGCAATTCTTGCCTCCCGTTTCATGACACAAAGGAGCCATCTGACCGGCATACCCTGATTTAAAGCCCTATTATCTATGGGATTCTTCCCTGCTCTATGTAATTAGTTGTGTTGGAAACCTGGAGTGTTGGAAATAAATATGACTAATGTGAAGCCAGAAATGTGGCAACACAAAATATTACATGTAGTATTTGACCCTCCCTGTCTATAAACCCACATGATACGGCAGGGCCGCCATTAGAAATCACGGGGCCCCGTACAACAAAATTTTTGGGGCCCCCTGGGCCCCGCCCACACTGACGACCAAGCTCCACCCCATATTCCGCCCACTCCACATCGCAGTTAAAAGACCACACAGACATCAGTGCTAAAAAAGTAACCCCCCCCCCACACAAGTTGTAAAAAGCTATTGATGGTCAGGGCCCCCTTATAAAAAATTGGGGCCCCAAAAAAAAAAAAATTTAAAAAAACTAAAAAATAAACAAACATTGGTGGCAGGGGCCCCCTTATAAGTTAAAAACAAATTGGGGCCCCAAAAAAAAATTTGAAAAAAAATTAATTTTTTTTTGAAAAAAAAAAACCATTGGTGGCAGGGGCCCCCTTACAAGTTAAAAACAAATTGGGGCCCCAAAAAAAAATTTGAAAAAAAAAAAACATTGGCGGCAGGGGCCCCCTTATAAGTTAAAAACAAATTGGGGCCCCAAAAAAAATTTGAAAAAAAAATAATTTTTTTTTGAAAAAAACCAAAAAAAACTGGTGGCAGGGGCCCCCTTACAAGTTAAAAAAATTTGGGGCCACCAAAAAGAAAATTAATATTTTTTTTAAAAAAAACAAAACAAAAAAATACAATGGTGGCAAGGGGCCCCTTACGAGTTAAAAAAAAAATTGGGGCCCCAAAAAAAAAGTTTTAAAAAAAAGATTGGTGGCAGGGGCCTATAGAATATTAAAATAATACATTGGTGGCCAGGGGATTAAAAAAAAAAAAACACAAACTGGTGTTCAGTAGGATTGAACTCATGGCTTCAGTACTTCAACTTCGCCTCCTTTCGTGACTTCGGGTCTTTGCGCTGCTTCAGGACTTCAATTTCGGCTGTTTTCGTGACTTCGGGTCTTTTCGGCGCTTCGTGACTTCGGGTCTTTTCGGCGCATCGGCTTCGGCTTTTCGGCACTTCCGCATTCTGCACGCAAGAGGCAAGACGTACGGCTCGGGCGCTCGTAAGGGGGGCCCGGATCTTCAAGAAATGCAGCGCTGCCGGGCCCCCCTTCATGCCCGGGCCCGGTACGCTTGTCCCCGCTGTCCCCCCCTGATGGCGGCCCTGTGATACGGAATGGCTTTAATAAGAACTAAATGAGCTGCTCCTACACAGATCCTGCTAGCCATAGTAGCCCAGGGTTGTGTGGCAAGTGTTTGTATCAGGGCTGTATAACTCAAACCAGCTAAACCAGAAGTTAAGAATACAAAACAAGGAGCTTTGTGTTTCACAGAACATATTTACCTAAAGCAAAATTGAGTTGCAAAAGCTGTACAAGGTTCAACACCTCTAGTCAAAGCAATAAAGGAACAACCAGGTCTGTTTATTCTACATATGACCAGAGGGTCCCATGTCTAGGATGGACTATATAGAGCGAAAATAAATCCCCCCCCCAGACTTTTGAGGCTAATTCTGGCAACGGACTTGAGGGTAAGTGGCGTAACCCCTACTTCCGTGATTGGTGAGGGGAGAGGAATTTATGGGTGCCAGAGTCAAAGGAACCAAATACAGTCCCGGGAACAATAAATGATAAAAGCAGTTTATATTGAGGATACACCAAATCCAGGATTCAGTTCAGCATTAGACTAAATTTGAGTTGTTGCATTCATTTTGTATTTGGCCAAATCCAAACGTGATGGGATTCATCCTTAGAGGCAAGTTTTGGTTGCATAAAAACCAGGTGTACTGCCAAATAGAGCCTCCTGTAGGCTGCCAAATAGCCAATCACAGCCCTTATTTGGCACCCCCAGGAACTTCATGTTTGTGTTGCTCCCCAACTCTCTTTACATTTGAATGTGGTTCACGGTTAAAAAAGGTTGAGGACCCCTGCTCTAGTCCATTGCAGCAAGTTGTAATGGAGTAAATTAGATTCCATAGACTACAGGTTATTACTCTTATAACGGCATAGTTCCCCATAATCGGGCTAGAAAGGGGGACCTGAGAATAGAAAGCAGGACCATTGCCTAGTATACATGTATATTAACAGAGCTAGGAGACTGAATCCAGAGTAGGGCCCTTCAGGTGATTATTGAAAGGTAATTAGCCTGACCTATTATCTTCCTCCGTTTCTAATGAGAGATTTAAGAGGGTTGTAGAAAAAAATCACATCATTAGAAAGAGATAAGGGATAAAATAAGTTTATTAGGGGCTGGTACCTTTTGTTTCTCTGGATTAGAAGATGGTCACATCGGTTTCCAGCTGTTCGGGGCAGATTTATCAAAGGTAGAGGTGAATTTTCGAATGAAAAAAAATTGAATTTCGAGCTATTTTTGTGTACTTTTGTGTACTTCAACTAGGGAATAGTCCAAATTCGATTTGAATATTGAAATTTATTATGTACAGTCTATTTAAAAATTCGACTTCTACCATTCGCCATCTAAAAACTGTGAATTGCTGTTTTACCTTGTGGGGGACCTCCAAGAACCTGGAGCCAATTGGTGGACTTTGGGCAAATTCGATCGAATGCGGTATTACTTCGATTTGAATTCGGCCGAATACGGACCTATTAGATCGAAAACCTAATTTCGGTTGGTCTTTTTGAATTAGAATATCTACGTTTTTTCAATTTGAAATTCGACTCTTGATAAATATGCCCCTTACTGTTTGATCATTTGTGTGGCCGCAACCCATTACAGCAGATTGTTTAGACCAATCAGTTGCTGCCATAATCGCACAAAAGCTGACTGGGGACGACAGAAAACTGTCTGACCCACTTGAGCAAGTGTTTTGAGTAACCCAGAAATGCACGGCTACACTTTGCCTTCTTACAAGCGTCATCCTCATATAACTGTAAATAATACTCCATAATAATAAAATACTGTGAGTGGACACGAATATAGGGGGTAAGTATAAGAGAATCCCAAAAAACCAAATGTCCCCCTTAAGCCACTCCGTTGTAGTAATGAAAACATACTGTACAGTGTATTCTGGAAATGCCCATAGATTTGTGTACATTGCCTAAGAACTGATTGTGTTGTTTCATAGGGCTATCTATAGCCACATCACTACTAGTAAATGTGCATGTGCAAGAGATTGTTGTGATCCTTAAAATTGTACTGTATATTGTACCATGCTTTTTCCCCCACAATGCTCCATCCAGGATTAGTACTTGTCACAAAGGTTTGCACCCAGGTCTGGACTGAAAGTTAAAATAGGCCCTGTCATTTCAGGTACAAAGAGGCCCAAACAGCCCCCACCAGCCCACTAAACACTGGCCAGAACCCACAGATTGCCAGTCCGGGCCTGTAATTGCACGTCTCTTTTTGCAGCATACAGACTGGGCAGGATTTGGGGAGTTCCTCTTGCCTGGTTATTCATTCAGGAGGTGTAAGAAATATAACTAGGGGGTGCAAGATTCTCTAAAGTACCTGCACCAGTTTTATTATCATCATCATCATCATCATCATCATTTATTTATATAGCGCTGTCAAGATACGCAGTGCTTTACTGCAGTTATAGCAAACAGGGAATAAATGGTGGCTAACAGACAAGGATTACAGAGTACAATAGGGTTTACAAACTAAAAGGTTAGGGTACAATTGAGACATTAGGATTATATAAACACTTTGTCATTTTTGATACAGCAATGATTAATTAAGGTACATCGAATAAGCCTCTTTAAACAGATGGGTCTTTAAGGAGCGCTTGAAAGTTAGGAAGGAAGGAGAAAGTCTGACAGCTTGTGGCAGAGAGTTCCAGAGAAAAGCAGAAGCCCGAGAGAAGTCTTGTAGATGAGAATGGGCAGAAGTGACCAGAGGAGAAGTGAGGCGAAGATCAGAAGCAGAGCAAAGGTTTCGTGAAGGAGAGTATTTGGAGATTAGAGATGAAATATAGGGAGGGGTTTCATTATTAAGGGCCTTGAATGTGAGTGTAAGTAATTTGAATTTGATTCTAGAAGAGATTGGGAGCCAGTGAAGGGACATACATATGGGAGCAGCTGATGTTGAGCGGCGAGCTAGATGAATGAGTCTAGCGGCCGCGTTTAGAATAGATTGGAGTTGTGAAAGGTGACTTGTTGGAATACCTGTGAGGAGTAAGTTGCAGTAATCAAGGCGGGAGATGATGAGAGACTGAATCAGTGTTTTAGTTGATTCTGAACTGAGATAGGGTCGTATTCGAGCAATGTTGCGCAGTTGAATACGGCAAGATGGTGTTGTTTATGGTGAGTGATATCTGAGGGACAGGGGAAGATCTTGGAGGAAATATAATGAGTTCTGTTTTAGAAAGGTTCAGTTTCAGGTGGCGCTGTGACATCCAGGAGGAGACAGCAGAGAGACAGTCTGTGACTTGGGAAAGGACAGCATTAGAAAGATCAGGAGTAGACAAGTAGAGTTGGGTGTCATCAACATAAAGGTGATACTGAAGTCCAAATGACTGAATGAGTTTTCCTAGTGAAGTTGTATAGAGCGAGAACAGCAGGGGGCCAAGAACAGAGCCTTGAGGAACTCCAACAGAGAGTGGGAAAGTAGTAGAAGTAGAGTTAGAGAAGGAAACTGTAGACGGTCAGACAGATAAGATGTAAACCATGAAAGAGCAGTGTCACAAATGCCAGATGAGTGTAGAATGTCAAGGAGAAGTGTGTGATCAACTGTGTCAAAGGCTGCAGAGAGATCTAGAAGGATTAGAATGGAATAATGACCTTTAGACTTTGCCAATAGAAGATCATTGGTTACTTTGGTGAGTGCAGTTTCAGTCGAGTGTGATGGGCGGAAGCCAGATTGCAAGGGGTCGAGGAGGGAGTTGTAAGTGAGATGCTGGATCAGGCGTTTGTAAACAAGCCTTTCTAGTAATTTGGATGCAAATGGAAGAAGGGAGACCGGTCGATAGTTAGTGGGAGAGCTGGGATCAAGGGAAGGTTTTTTGAGGATAGGAGTGATTAGTGCTTGTTTGTATAATGATGGAAAGGTACCAGTAGAGAGTGAAAGATTGAATAGGTGGGTAAGTGCAGGAGAGAGTGTATCAGAGATTGGGTGGAGAAGGCGAGAGGGTATGGGGTCAAGGGAGCAGGTGGTGGGTTTTGAGCTGGCTAGAAGTTTGCTAACTTCATCTAGAGTTGCAGGGGTGAAGGAGTGCAAAGTAGATGTGAGTGGACTGCACGTTGGTCTGAGATTGTTGTCGGACGGTATGCTCAGCCTAATGAGATCGATTTTTTCATTAAAGAAATGAGCAAGGTCTTGGGCGGTAACAGTAATAGGTGGAGGAGGTGGAGGGGGGCATAGGAGTGAGTTAAATGTGGCAAACAGCTGCTGTGGTTTGGAGGACATAGTAGATATTAGATAAGAGAAGTATTGTTCTTTGGCTAATGATAGAGCTCGGTTATAGCAGGAGAGCATGAATTTGAAGTGGATGAAGTCAGGATCAGTTCGTGACTTTCTCCACCGTCGCTCAGCTGATCTACTACATCTTCTGAGGTACCGTGTTACACTAGTGTGCCAGGGTTGGGGTTTAGCTGGCCGGCTGTGACGGGTGGTAGAAGGTGCAAGGGAGTCAAGTGCTGTTGAAAGGGCATCATTGTAGAGAGAAGCTGCCATATTGGGACAGGAGAGAGTATTAATATGAGATATGGATTGTGCTGATACTGTTGATAATTGTTGTGGTTCAAAGGCATTAAGGTTTCTGTACGTGTGGGTAGAGAGAGATGGTTGTGAAGGTGCAGGTGAAAGCAGTATCTGAAAGGAGAGTAGATGATGGTCAGACAGAGGGTAGGGAGAGTTAATTAAGTTGGATGGGCAGCATGAGTGGCAGAATATAAGGTCAAGAGCATGACCCTCGATGTGGGTAGGTGAGTCGGTCCACTGAGAGAGACCAAAAGAAGCTGTTAGAGAGAGAAGTTTAGAGGTGGCAGCAGAAGCAGAGTTGTCAATGGGGATGTTGAAGTCCCCTAAAATGAGATCAGGTGTCTTACTGGAGAGAAAGTATGGAAGCCAGGCAGCAAAGTGATCCAAGAAGGTGGAGTAGGGACCTGGGGGGCGATATATGACAGCAACACGCAGAGAGATTGGAGAAAACAAACGTATGCTGTGGACTTCAAAAGAAGTGAAGGAGAGAGAAGTCAGTGTAGTTAGATTTTGAAACCTACATTTGGGGGAGAGAAGAAATCCCACCCCACCTCCATGACGGCCATCCGGTCTAGGAGTGTGAGTAAGTGAGAAGCCTCCATAGCAGAGGGCAGCAGGTGAAGCAGTGTCTGAGGGGGAGAGCCATGTTTCAGTGATTGCAAGAAGGTGAAGGGATTTAGCTATAAAGAGGTCATGGACTGCTGTTAGTTTATTGCAGATTGACCGTGCATTCCAGAGGGCACATGAGAAAGGCAGGGAGGGTGCTGGTTTTATGTGAATTAGGTTTGCAATTTTAGAAGTGCGTAAAGTCTGAGAGACTGGAAAAGACCTTGTTGAATGCCTGAGAGTAGGAATAAGTGAGGGTACAAATGAGTGAGTTGGACCAGGGTTTGGGGAGATGTCCCCAGCTGCAAGTAACAGTAATAATGAGAGTGAGACAAGGTGTGACCTAGATTTGACAGTGCGAGCAGTGTATTGTTTGATGGGATGAGAGAGGATAATAGATTTAACAATACAAGATAGTGTTCTTAGATTGAGAGAGGGTGATGGGAGCAGTGAAGAGGAGATTTCAATTTCAGGATAGTTTGATGGATGTTGGAGTGCAGAGGATATATGCAGAAGTATAGAGGAGAGAGAGAAAAAGAAGGCAATCAGATTATTATCCATTGCACGGCACAGAGCTCAACTCCCACTGCTTATGGACACAGTATAAATGCTTAGCATGTGAGCTCTAAGGAGTGAAATGTCTTGCTGCTTTGCCAATTGCATTGTAAAGAGTACATTGAGTTTTCTCTGGAGTCTATGGTTGTTGTGTATAATAAGAAGCAGCAAGTCAATGGGTGTGTCAAGATATATATATATAGTGAATAAAGTACCCCCTTTTGTAAAATATAAGGATATTATAAGTTACCGAGGAGTTTCATGACCATATAAAAACACGAGGCCGAAGGCCGAGTGTTTTTATACAGGTCATGGAACTCCAAGGTAACTTCTAATATCCTCATATTTTACAACTGGGGGTACTTTATTTATTATAATACACAAATTTCGGTGAGTCATGTGACAGAAATGACATCAGAACTCACCGTTTATAACTGATGACATCAGAACTCACCGTTTATAAGGATATAATTTACAAGATATTCATGGCTTTTGTGTATTATATAAAATATAAGGATATTATAAGTCACAAGGAGTTCCATGACCATACTTTTATACAGTTCATGGAACTCTAAAGTTACTTCTAATATCCTCATTTTTCAACAAGGGGTACTTTATTTACTATAATACACAAGTTTTAGTAAAACATGTGACAAATGACTTTATTAAGCACCGTTTATAACTGATGACATCACAAGATATAATTTACAGGATATTCATGGCTTTTGTGTAATTATATATATACACATATATATATATATATATATATATATATATATATATATATATATATATATACAAGTTGTAAGACTGTTGCACACACTTCAAAAGAAGGTAATGCCCTGGTGCCAACAGAATATATATATATATATATATATATATATATATATATATATATATATATATATATAGAATCTGTAGAAGGAGAGCTGTTGCACGCAAGGGCAACAGCTCTCCTTCTACAGATTCTATATATATATATATATATATATATATATATATCTATATATCTATCTATATATATATATCTAAAAGCCGTAGGGTCGGTGCACACAGAGCACAAATGGATGCCTAGGTGCTGGAGCAGTTAAACATTGTATGGAAGTAACAAAAAGGGTCCGCACACACAGGGCACTCAAGCCCTGTGTGTGCGGACCCTTTTTGTTACTTCTATATATATATCTATATATATATTTCTATATATATATATATATCTATATATATCTATATATATATTTCTATATATATATATATATATATATATATATATATATATATATATATATATATAATCTATATACAGTGTCGGACTGGCCCGGCGGGACACCGGGAAAATACCCGGTGGGCCCCGACCCTTAATGGGCCCCTGCCGGGCCAGACACCTCTCCAGATATCGTTAAAAAAGTTTTCCTCCCGCAGCGCCGATCAGCGCAGCGCCTTCTGCGCATGCGCCAGGCGCCTTCACGCTGGTGCGCCAAGCGGCGCCATTGTGTGCGCGCACTTGGCGCGTCGCAGTAGGGGGCGGGGGGTGGTCGGAAGGGGCCCTGGACAGTAGTCCCGGTGGGCCCCGGGCCCCCCAGTCCGACCCTGGCTTTATATATATATATATATATATATATATATATATCTCTATATCTCTATATCTCTATATCTCTATATCTCTATATCTCTATATCTCTATATCTCTATATCTCTATATCTCTATATCTCTATATCTCTATATCTCTATATATATATCTCTATCTTCCTGATGACGGCTCAAGTCTAAGAGCCGAAACGTTGAATAAACCCTTTTTTTTTCATCACAAAAGACCTATGAGTGCGGATTTCTTTGCTATATAGATATATGTTCCAGTACCTAGGCATTTCCATTGTTTTCTGAGTGCACCTATCCAGTAGTTTGTTTATAATATATACAATAGTTATGTAGAGCTTTGCAGATGTTGCTTAATCACAGCCTATGTTTTTGTTCATCAAAGCCCCATTTGATTCCCTTCATCTCTCAGCAGAGACATAGATTATCAATATAATATTACTGAATTCAGATCCAACATCAATATTTTCTTCTTTTTATATTACAGAGGAAGAGAAAACCATTCCATTTGGCTGCTGAAAAAGGACATATCGACATGATTACTAAGCTCATTGAGCTGGAACTATTTACTTTGGAAAAAGACAAGGTATGACTCGCGGTTAATGTGGCTTAAGTTTATATATCTCTTATGGAATGGCTGGCATTTTAGAATATATTTTGAAATATGACTGAGACTGTGTTTATTATAGCCACAGCAATGTTCTCCTTGTTAATTCTTTTACACGAACCTGCGCACATATAATCTTTATACCGATGACCGTATTCCACTAGTTTGTCATGTGCCCAATTGATTCCCACTGTATAAGAGAAGGCAACTGGAGAAAATGATTGTATTTTTTGCTGTGCAGATAAACTGTCATGTGAACCATTATCCCCAAGGAAAACAGTAAGGGGTTGGGAACATAAGGAAACCGAAGAGGATTGCTGAAGAAAATAAAGGCTTTTATAGGGCAAGATAACACATTTCAAGGCAACTTAGAACAGAAATGAATCATTCATTGTTCTCTTGTTATTGCTATATGCAAAACCATTAAAATAGGTCACTGTGCCCAAAAGACTTATTAGACACATCATAAAGACTGGTAACTAGCCAGTTACACATCCAAATACATTTTTTTGGAAGACATGTAGGTATCTGGGTGGATGGTGGCCTAAAGTAATATTTTGCCTTGTAAAGATCTTAATGATGTTGAGTTGATGGTATTTAATGGCAGCACAATCTATTCCTTTCGGCACTGAAGGAAATTATTTTCTACTTGAAAACACACAATTTCCTGATTGTTTGGGTCATTTACCTGAATATGGATGTAAGAGATTTACTTTTTTCTCTGTAACAACAATACAACACCTTGTACTTGATCCCATCTAATATATAATTAATCCTTATATGGGGCAAAACTATCCTATGTTATTTAATTTTTAAATATTTTTTTAGTAGAGTTACCAAGTATGGAGATCCAAATTACAGAAAGATGCCTTATCTGGAAAACCCCAGCTCCTGAGAATTCTGAATAACAGGTCCCATACCTGTTCCAAACTCTTTTGGGAAACTGCCTTTGGGATTATCTGCTTATCCCAGGCGCTTTGGAGCAGCACAGACTGCACAGGTTCTCAGTCTGCTGCCAACCCTCCAGCCATTGGGTTATCCAACAACTCACACAATAAGTTCTCTAGGTCCAATAACCTATAGCAACCAGTCTGTTACTACAACTGAGAGCAACGTTCTCAAAGTTTTAGATTTAATGGTTTTCAAAAAAGGTTTTGGTTGTAGGATTATTGCCCAATGGTGATTTGATTCCTGAGGAACACCCCTGCTATTATTTTCTACCACTAAGATGTCTCTCCAATGAAAACAACACTGAGAGGCAGTGACTTATAGACAAGTTTTATGTGGTTTATGTGTAAGGTATAGACAAGCAGTCTGCACTATGTGTGTATAGATGTTGCTGTGTTGTGCTCACCATAGTGAAGGTTTTCCCACGTAATGCTGGATGGTCTTTAATGCTCTTTATTACTCTAACATTGAACATTCTGTTGGTCATTCTCCTTTTTGTCTTTCACAGGAGGGTAACACAGCCCTTCACTTGGCTTCAAAGAATGGGCATAGCAGTGTAGTGGAGACTCTTCTGGAAACATGGACAGAAAGTGAAATAGATGAGCCAAATGAGGTAAGTCACACACACCTTGCTGAGATGAACCTACAGGCAATATTTCAAACTTTTTCCAAAATACCTTGTAGTCATGACTTTAAGGGGCAGATTTACATAGGGTCGAATGTAAATCTTTCGACTTTAAGTCGAAGGATTTAGCGATATTCCTACGATCGAAGGAATAATCGTTCGATCAGAAAATTGTTAGGAAGCCTATGGGGACCTTCCCCATAGGCTAACATTGGCCTCGGTAGGTTTTAGGTGGCGAACTAGGGGGTCGAAGTATTTTTTTAAAGAGACAGTACATCGACTATCGAATGGTCGAATAGTCGAACGATTTTTAGTTCGAATTGTTCGATTCAAAGTCGAAGGTCGAAGTAGCCTATTCAATGGTCGAAGTAGCCATATTTGACCATTCGAAATTTGAAGTATTTTTTATTCTATTCCTTCACTCGAGCTAAGTAAATGGGCCCCCCCAGTCTGAACCATAGTGTAGGGGTGCTCTATGGTTCCCAACTAGGAATTCTGCCTACAACCTCCTTTTTTAATCTTGCCTACCCCTGGTACAGGGACAGTCCAGTTTTGATTTTGAAGGTCCTAAAACACAAGTAAAATTTATTTTATGGGACCAGTCTCTACTTGGCAAATTCTATTGCAGAAGAAATGTGGTTTCCATTCCTGCCCGGGGCTCAGCTGAGAGGGAGAGTGCGGGAGCTGGCATATTCCATTTTAGCTCTGACTATAGATCGAAATGACGTAATTATTGTAGCTAATTCTGCAATGCTTTAAACTTTCAGCCAATTACAGTATAAACAGCAAATGTGATTGTTTGCAAATGCTAAAAAATCATAAGAAGGGAAATTCTGATTTCCATGAGATTTGACTGAATTGTCCTCTCCAGTTGTTATGGTATATACTGTAAGCATACCTCCCAACTGTCCCGTTTTTAGAGGGACAGTCCCTCTTTTGACAGCTCAATCCGCAGTCCCTCACCACAAAAATGCGTGTGGTCAAAAAAAATTTGCTTCATTGGCCGACTTTTTTGTCCTTCTTTTTATTTCCAAAATGTTGAGGTATGCTGTAAATGGCTTTTCAAGGTATAAACATTGATATTTTGATATTATTTTTAAAAGGAAGCAGCAAGATAAGAGATTTTTGTTTTTTATTTTTCATTGCCACCTTTTGGGTCTTTGGTGTGAAATGAGGATCAAGGGTTTTGTTTGGCTATATTGAGTGGCCCTAACTGGTGTACAAACTCCTCATACAAAAAACTACCAAAAAAACTAAGAGGAAGTGATAAAGTAAGTCATTAGCAGCTAATCTGCACTATGGCATCGAAAAGAAGAGACAGTGGCTATTGGCATGTAGACTAAAGTGAATTTGTAGGACAGATATGGGAGCTGTTGTCCACAATCCTCGGGACTTGGGGCTTTCCAGATAATGGATCTTTCCGTAATTTGGATCTTCATACCTTAAGTTTACTAGAAATCATTTAAACATTAAATACACCCAATAGGCTGGTTTTGCCTCCAATACGGATTAATTATATCCTAGTTAGGATCAAGTACAAGCTACTGTTTTATTATTACAAAGAAAAAGGAAATACATTTTTAAAAATTTGAATTTTTTTGGGATAAAATGGAGTCTATGGAAGACAGCCTTTCTGTAATTACAGCTTTTGGGATAACGGGTTTCCAGATAACAGATCCTATACCTGTAGTGCCAGCTGAACTATAGCTCTCAACTAGCATGGGCTGTGGTAACCACCATTCAGGGGGATTTATGCCTCTGCCCCCCCTACAAACAATAGCTGTAGTTTTATCCCACAAAGTCAGATAAACCCAAGTGTCAGGAGATATATAGCATAAGTGGATACAAGGCTGATTATTGTGAATAATATTCCCACAAAAATAATGGCACAGTGATTATCTTTCTTGAATTAAGATGAAGAGCAATTGTTACCATGCGATAAAATGCTGTCAAATGTTTAT
The DNA here is from genome assembly GCF_017654675.1 of Xenopus laevis. Taxonomy (NCBI): domain Eukaryota; kingdom Metazoa; phylum Chordata; class Amphibia; order Anura; family Pipidae; genus Xenopus; species Xenopus laevis. The sequence goes on from NC_054371.1 coordinate 200,793,487, forward strand.
TCTATTTCCTTCATAATAAATTAGAGTGGGGCGACCCCGTTCTACCTGGCAGCTGAAGGAGGGCACATGGGTTGCGCAGAATTACTACTGAATAGAGGAAGCAATATTAACACTGCAACGAATGTATGTATGCACCAGCTCTGCTTTAAAAAGAGCTGTATAAATATACATAAAGTATTCATAAGTAGATATGAAATTGAGTTAATTCCATTTTGATTCTGTTTGAAGGATGGTTATGGTGCATTGCACATTGCAGCACAGAATGGCTACACCTCCTTTGTCAGCTTTCTCCTAAACAATGGGATTGAGTCCACCCCCAAGGCTGATGTAAGTACAGATCTGTATTGGAAGAATCCAATTCTCTTTTTCTTTAAATAGACTTTCATTTGGAAGTTTAAAAAAAAGGGCGGTTGTGAAAGCCGATACTGTGTCTGGGCCTTTGCCGGCCATAGACGCAAAGATCTGATCGTACGAATCGAGGATTCGTACGATTATCGGACCGTGGGTGGAGAGTCCCGATGTTTTTCGTCCGGCGGAAATTGGTCGTTTGGTTGATCGGACAGGTTCAAAGATTTCTGTCGGCTGCCAATAATATCTCTGCATGTATTGCCAATCGATTTTCAGTGGGAGACTGTCACTAACTAAATGTCGGACATAACTTTCGTACAATTGCTGTCAGGGGCAGAACATCGGCTGATCTGTTCTTTTCTACTTTATCTGAATGGTTAGTGGCTGGTGGGGAGATGGGGGAGTCTGATCGTACAATGATTCGTACAATTGTATCTTTGCGACTATGGCCAGCTTTAGAGAGTGGTTTGATGTCTATCGGCATGACTGCAATATTTATATGACAGGAGGCAAGTTTTGTGTTTTGTTGGGGATTGATGAGAGTTGACAATGAAAATCTGGGCTTTGTATCCAATACAGGTATCGGATCTGTTATCCAGAATACTGTGGACTTGCAGCGCTAGCAGGTGCCATCTTCTGAATCTTCACGTTCTTTTCTGATCAGTTTGGCGACACAGAGCTTGTTGCCTAATTCCGGAGTATCTTGAACCGCAAGCTCCGTGTCGCGAAACCAATCGGAATGAACAGGAAGATTCAGAAGATGGCAACCGCTAGCTCCGCTGCGCATTTCTGCTTGTAGAGATTAACTTTTTTAGAGGTGTTGTTTATTGAAATAGACTCTGCGGGGAGGGGGCTCATTTGATGGCTGTGGGGACTTTTGGGGGGGGTTAGTTCTCCTTTAAGTCGACTTAAAATCATTTAAACATTGATGAAACCTAATGGGTTTCTTTTGCCTATAAGAAGGATTAAATACAAGCTACTGTTATTACAGAAAAAAGGAAATAATTTTTTAAAAATGTGAATTATATTAAAGAGAAGTCTAAATGGGAGATGGCTTTCCCTTTAACTTTCTGGATAATGGGTTATGGATAACTGATCCCATACCTGTATAAGTTTATGGAATAATTCAATTTTTACATAGTTGTTTGCCCAATTACATGCAAGAGAAAGCTACCAATACAGTAGGAGAAACATATCATTTCTGGGGGCATGTACTGGAGAGATTTACCCTGGTCTTGTCACCTTCCTGTTCTTCTTGGTAAATTGCAGCAATGAAATGTGTTGTGTGCAAAACCCCACAGCCTATCCTATATAATAAAGTTGAAGTGTCTCTGCGTCCAGTCCCTGTGTCCGTGGGATTGCGCTACTGTGCATGTGCCCCACGGACCGTCTCTGGCGGCCCGTTCTAGTGCATGTTAATTTAACGGGCTTAATGTCTAGTTGTGTAATAATGTCCCCTATGCACAGAAACTCCCTATTCAATAGTCATCTTGCATGAGTAACTTTCCTACAACATAACCAATAGCCCCATGGTAGAAGATTGTGTGTTGGCCGCAACACTGACTTTTAAAGTGGGACATAGTTTTAGTTAGTGACCAGTAACTGGACAACTTCATATAGCCTTTGCGCTATGAATGCACTGACGCATGGGACCCGAATGACTGGGTGCTTGGCCATTCATCACAAAGTTACTTCAAGTATATCTTATCCAAAAAGTTGCAGAAGCCTTGACTTCAAGTATAGCCAGAAGCATTTCCAAGCTTCCTCCAGAAGTTGAGGCCAGATAGATGACTCTCTTATTGTTTTTAAATATTGTCAAAAATGTCCAAGAGTAGGCAGTGAGGAACCCTAATGTGGCGGTCGGTGGGAGAGGCCGTCTCATTTGGAACAGCTCTGAATGTCCACTATGTTAAAGATGATGGCACCATGATGTTTGGGAGTGCACCTTCACGTGATGTCAGCATGATCTACTTATTATTATACTTCATTTATATAGCTACAATATATTCTGTGGCACTTTTACATTAATAACCCCAAAGTAAATCTTTTTTTTCAAAATGCATCAGTTAATAATGCTACTCTAGCAGAATTCTGTACTGAAATCCATTTCTCAAAAGAGCAAACAGATTTTTTTATATTCAATTTTTAAATCTGACATGGGGCTAGACATTTTGTCAATTTCCCAGCTGCCCCTGGTCATGTGACTTGTGCCTGCACTTTAGGAGAGAGATGCTTTCTGGCAGGCTGCTGTTTTTCCTTCTCAATGTAAAGGTGGCCATACACGGGCCGATAAAAGCTGCCGACAGACTGTGTCGGCAGCTTATTGGCCCGTGTATGGGGGCCCCCGACGGGCTTCCCCGATCGAGATCTGGCCGAAAGTCGGCCAGATCTCGATTGGATGGGATGGGACAGAAAATCCTGTCGGATCGCGGCCGCATCTGTTCGTTGATGCGGTCCCGTGATCCGACTGCCCGTTTGCCGAATGCTAGGATCCGATCGTTGGGCCCTAGGGCCCACGATCGGATCTGCCCCGATATTGCCCACCTCAAGGTGGGCATATCGGAGGGAGATCCGCTCGTTTGGCGACATCGCCAAACGAGCGGATCTATCCATGTATGGCCACCTTAACTGAATGTGTCTCAGTGAGACATGGGTTTTTACTATTGAGTGTTGTTCTTAGATCTACCAGGCAGCTGTTATCTTGTGTTAGGGAGCTGTTATCTGGTTACCTTCCCATTATTCTTTTGTTTGGCTGCTGGGGGGGGGGAAGGGAGGGGGTGATATCACTCCAACTTGCAGTAAAGAGTGAAGTTTATCAGAGCACAAGTCACATGACTTGGGGCAGCTGGGAAATTGACAATATGTCTAGCCCCATGTCAGATTTCAAAATTGAATATAAAAAAATCTGTTTGCACTTTTGAGAAATGGATTTCAGTGCAGAATTCTGCTGGAGCAGCACTATCAACTGATTCATTTCCCATGACAGTATCCATGTTATAAAATGGATGAGGCGGATATTCTAAGTTCTTTTGCAATGTACAGTCATTAATTTATTTTTAATTCCAAGATATTAAAGGATACATGTACTGTTAATATGAATAAATTGTTATAACAGCGCCACCTGTTGATCATTTTCTGACCAGTCTTACCACCAAGTAGTCAAGGAAGTTGTAAGGAGAAAGAAAAGGGGGCTGGTTTGCCGTTCTTCTGGTTAGAAAAAAAAATAGAAACCTTTAAAATCTTTCCTAACCAAAATAACACCAAGACAAGCCCTTTTTCTTTCTCCTGACAACTTCCTTGACTACTTGGTGGTCAGTCTGGTGGGAAAATAACCAGCAGGTGATGCTGTTATAACAAAATCCATTCATTTTAACAGTACATGTATCCCTTAATATCTTGGAAATAAAAATAAATAAATAATGAATGTACATTGCAAAAGTTCTTAGAATAGCCCCCGCATCAATTTTATATTCACTTATTTTAAAGGTTTACCTATACTTTAAAGGCTATTCCATTCTAGGACAGAGGAAATTAGAAAGTATAAAGTGATTAGGCAGATAGTAGAAGAGTAAAGAGACCACTGGATTCTTACTTCATCTATGTCTTTGTTTCATGTGGTTTTTTTAAAAAACAAAAAACATTCACTCCCAGACCTAATTTTAATAGTATGAACTTTGGATACACATGGCACACTGCCTGTAAATATGAGAGCTGGGATGTAGAGTAGAACTGACAGTTTACAGCTGGTATTAATGGCGGTTATTTAAAGCGATGAATTGACTGCAATATGAGTGGGTAGAACTGGGGAGAGTCATGTGATCTGACACTGATCTACATCTTTACAGGAGAGAAATAATCCCTTCCACCTCGCACTCTTAAATAATCACATGAAAACCATTGACATTCTGCTAGAGAAAAAATACGATATTAACGCTACAAACACGGTAAGTGCCTTATTGCCTCTGCCTTCATGTCCGTTTATGACGAATAGTTCAAAAAGCTGCGGTACCATAACAAGACTTTCCTTTATTCACTTACTTAATTTCCTACTGTCTGTGTCCTGTCGGCTGAAATAAACAGCAGGTGGCACTGTTTCAAATTAATCACGTTAGCAGTGTACAAACTGTTAATACATTGAAGACTAGATAAATTATGTAAATTGCAAAAGGGCACAGAAGGTTTAAATTTCCTTTTAAGGTGGTTCTATTAAATTAACAATAATGCTTCTCTTCTACTTAAAGGGCATGTAAAGTTTTAAATAGAATAATGTTAGAAATTCTGTATTTTATATACTGAATATAAATATATATACTAAATATAAACTTGAAGTTACTGCACCACAAGCCTAATCAAACAAATAATTTATGCTTTCAAAGTTGGCCACAGGGGGTCACCATCTTGTAACTTTGTTAAACATCTTTGCAAGACTAAGACTGTGCACATGCTCAGTGTGGTCTGGGCTGCTTAGAAATTGTCATAAACAAAGCTGCTTGAGTTCTGCATGGTTGGGAAGTAAGTCGTGGGCTCCCCCTGCTGTTCATAAGTATGATTGTTTCCCTGCTCAGCAGTTAGGGACCATCTGACAATTCCTATCCACAGCAGTAAATGAAGGGAGAATTTCACTGCATACAGTCAGGTTTCTTATAAAAACGGTACACATTTTTTAATTAAAGTATATTGGAGATAGGTTTCTTTTTCATTAAAGAAAGTTAAAAATGGCATTTTATTTTTTTGCCTTTACATGCCCTTTAACCGCAGAGGCAACAGACCCCCCTGCATCTGGCAGCTGAATACAAAAACACGGACCTGGTGGAGAAGCTTCTCATAGCAGGATGTGATCTCACAATCACTGATAAGGTAATATTAATATTCTGTAGTGGCAACACTAGTGAGCGCTAGATATTAAAGGGCAACGTTTTGCTGGCACATCTCCCATAAGAATAGTGGGGCTTATTTATAAAGCTGTCCCTCTGCTATTGCAACTATAACGCACCTCCGTAAGGTTAGCACATTATTTAAAATATCAATGGCATTTTAGGGAGCATGCCTGTCCTGTAAACTGGGTTTAAGTGAATGTGAAATAAGCCCAACGTTTAGAAGGACCCCCAATTCTTCTGATGACCTTGTGTAACTTAGTAGTATGTGCCAATGGGTAATCCTAAATAGAAAATTGCCATTTAAAAAAAAAAAAAAAAAGGGCCCTGGGATCATATGATTCACGGTGCACACAAACTTCCAACAAACCATACTTGTTAGGTCACATGACCTAACAAGAGTTCTGACTATTGCTTCCACACTTCTTCCTGTTACAGTTGTAGTATTTCTGGTCAGGTGATCTCTGAGGCAGCACACAGACCATCACGAAATGGTGGTTCAAGGCAAGAGATGTAAAAGGACAATATTTACTTAAAGAATCTTGCCAAACTTGTATCTATTTTATATGCCACTTAATATGATCTAAACTATCTGTTGCTTAAATATTCATTTTGAGGGTAAAGTTTTCCTTTAAATGTCCGGCAAATCTCCTGAAACCAGAGCACAAACAAGTGGGGGGAGGAGCTGAAGCAAGTGAAGTATGGGGGGCTTGGCCTTAGGAATCCCAGCTGCCAAATCTGGGGCTGTTCATGCCCCATAGACCACTGGTGCAAATATCATTTATGGAATGCCAATATTAGGGCTATCCAAATCTGAAGTCTGAAGTTTTGGTCCTTGTTAAGACCTTTATCATAAAGGTTCTAACGAGGACCAAAACTTCTGTAAAATGTGTGCATTATATAGAATTAAATTGCTGGATGCCATAGAAACATTTTCACTGGTGCTTAACGCTCTACAGCAAAGAAAAACTCCCCTGGGCACAGCTGCACGGAGCAATCACATCCTCATCGTCGATATGATTATCAAAGCTGAGAGATACTACTCATGGAAAAAGGTGAGGGCAGAAAAACTGCTTCACTGCGATTTTTGCACCCTTTTTAAATAAATGAGGCCTTTCTTTCCCTTGCCTTTCCCTAACTATTGCCTAACTTGGCCCCCAACTGCATGTATGGAGGATATGAATGAAAGCAAGGCTAAGGGCAGAGACACGGTCAGATTCGGGGAGATTAGTCGCCTGGCGACAAATCTCCTCTTCTTCGGGGCGACTAATCTCCCCAAACTGCCTTCCCCTGCCTTCCTGCCGGCTAGAAAGTAAATCGCCAACGGGATGGCACTCTAACGCTTTGTTTTCCAAAGTTTCCTTGTGAGGCAACTTCGGGTGACTTCGGAAAACTAAGTGCTCAGAGTGCCATCCCACCGGAGATTTACATTCTAGCCGGCGGGAGGCAGTTCAGGGAGATTAGTCGCCCCGAAGAAGAGGAGATTTTTCGCCAGGCAACTAATCTTCCCGAATCTGAGCGTGTGTCTCTGCCTAAACCATCCTTAGTCTGTGTACAATAACGCATGCTCCGTTCTTCTTTCTCCTAATTGTGCTGAATGAATTATGATTTATTCTGCTTCTCCTTGAAGAAGAAACATCTTCTCTTATTGTTTTGTCTTAAGGGGCTCATTGACAACACTGAGCAGGAGGAACAGGAGGAGATTCTAACATTCAAGCAGGACCACTCATCCAAAACCAGACTGATCCGATCAGCTCTCTGGAACTTGGCGTACAAGCACCTCAAGCCAGATGAGTGGAAAAAGATGGCTCAGGGTTGGAAGTTCACGGAAGCTCAGATTAAAGCTATTGAGGAACAGTGGACGGGTACGGTAACCACAAACGCACATTATTGATGCATTTTAGATGCCCCCCCCCCACAGGGGTTAGTTGATCTAAAGGCACAAATTACAGTACGTTGAGCAAAACCATTTAGGTATTTTCATTATATAATTCAGCTGAAAGCTGTTGGTGGGACCTGGGCTGTATTTACCAGATATTAGGGGGGTCTGTGTCTAGGGCAGCAGTTGTAGGGGCGGCACTTGAATGTCTATGTAACAGTATGGTAAAATGGGACTATCCAAGCTGCCCAAAACCCTTGGCTTACTGAATGCTGCCCCCAGATGAGACTCTCTGTTCCTAGACATGAGCCCAACTACAGCTATCGGCTAGTAAACCGAAATTGGTGCTAGTGATTCTTGTAACTTAACCAGAACTTTGTTATTGAGAACAATCCATGAAGGAGATCACATAGGTTGCAAATATTGGACAATCCGTATATCCGAGATATAATGTATCAGAGAGGGATCAACAATTCACTTAGACTTCTCTTCTCTTGAAATTTTCATATCTGTAATATTATTTTGTGCAAGTATTATGAATAAATTACCACTCACCAAGGTGATAAATATTTTTATTGTGTAGAACTGTTACAAATGATATGCTTAATACAAATAGACAGTCGAACATACCCATGACCGCCTACAGCAAATCTGTATAATGAATGCATATGTATGCAAGTGTATATGAAATGTATGAGTTTCATGTATGTGTGTGTCCATCTCTCCGGGAGAAAGATCAGTCTGTCCCTCCAGAGAGAGAGAGAGTGACCGCATGTCTGAGTATATAAACCTCCTTCAGTGGCTATGCACCCATCTCCCAAGTATCTATATAAGCCAAGAACAAATGTTCCAAGGCCCAGTCCTTCCCAAATTTCTTACAAGTATGTGTGAGTAAGACAGGTGTACATACATTATGTAGTCAGTACTACTTTTATACTGTATGCACAAATTCTACAAAGTGCTCCACCCAGGGGGAACTAGCCCCTAAGACCTCACTAGGCAACTGCCACCAGGAATCTAGTACCTATATAATTCCTTAGTGGAGCTCATAATGCTTGGCTAAATAGCCCTGAGCTTAACTGACTCTCTCAAAAAGACCTATAACAGGAGATAGCTCACCTCTCACTAGATCCTGCATTATTCTAGGGTTCCTCTCTTGATTCCCTTCCCATTGTCAGGGAGTATCTGGCCAAAAATCCCTGGAGCCCCAAAAAGACCTTGTGGGCTCCAACATAAATATCATAAAACACTGCCACCTTGTGGATAAACTAAGGAACTCTAGAGGTCATGATTTGAGCCAAGAAGAGGAGACTAGCTCCTCTTTAAACTAAGGGGCCCCTTAGTGGCCAGTCTTTAGGGGATGGCACAATAAAATGGGAAAACAATTTACCAGTCCCCTACACCTATAGGGTAAATTAACATTTCCAAAAATCCCCTCTCCCACCAGGAGGGGTACGGTATCCTCAAACATTGGCACAGTTGTAGTACAGCAGTTCCTTCTGCACATGCACCAAAGGCTGAGGGGAACGGCCTGAGATCTGGTGCTCAAATTCAGACACTGGGTGGGTTGTATAATCTCGTGTTTTCTCAGGGAACAGGGGATCCAGCCCTCCTGCATTGGCACATTACCATGGGATCCCACTTTCTGTGTGTCCCTGGGACAAATACATATTCATGTCAATAACTAATTAGGCTGCCAGGTTGGATGAGCTGATGGGACCAAGTGTGGGTGACTAACATTTTGCCCTATGTAATACAATAAAATGATACAAATACTAACACCCATTTTTATTCTTAGGAAAAGAAAGCTATAAAGAACATTGTCACAGGTTGCTGTTGATCTGGCTCCATGGGGTTCTACTGGCCAAGGAAAACCCTATTAAAGCTCTATATGAGGTTCTGGTACAAATGGGACATAAGCAGACAGCTGGTAATTCATCATTATATATAGACATTATATACAGTATGGCCCTGCAACAGGAGGCCATTTTGTCTTCATCTCTTATCTCGGTTACACAAACGGGAGCATTGAAATGGGTTTATTTTTAGTGCTTTTAGTTGGGCAAGTGAAAAAATTGAGAACGAGCTGCTCTGTTCCACTTCCAGTACATCAGAGCTCTTTGTTTTTCTTATTCAGTGGAGCAATAAATACCAGCACAACGGCACAGACGCAAGTGGGGGGGATAACCCCTGTGTGTTTATTCCAATGTAACGTTTCAGGGGCGCATGCTTGTGCCAGTAGTTGTACTCTGCACCAAACATTCACTCTACTAAAGGCCAGAGTGTGCTGCCGAGCTTTGCCATTTCTTTTCTATACGGTAAACAACTACATTCCCAAATTAACCAACAAAAATGTGAATAAAAAATAAAGCGGCAATTGTACAGTGTGTTAAAGGGCATGTAAAGTCTAAAATAGAATAAGGCTAGAAATGCTGTATTTTGTATACTAAATATAAACATGAACTTACTGCACCACAAGCCTAATCAAACAAATAATTTATGCTTTCAAAGTTGGCTACAGGGGGTCACCATCTTGTAACTTTGTTAAACATCTTTGCAAGACCAAGACTGTGCACGTGCTCAGTGTGGTCTGGGCTGCTTAGGGATCATCATAAACAAAGCTGCTTGAGTTCTGCATGGCTGGGAAGTAAGGCGGGGGCTCCCCCTGCTGTTCATAAGTATGATTGTTTCCCTGCTCAGCAGTTAGGGACTGTCTGACAATTCCTATCCACAGCAGCAAATGAAGGGAGAATTTCACTGCATACAGTCAGGTTTCTTATAAAAACGGTACACATTTTTTTATTAGTATTAATTAGTAATTAATTAAGTATATTGGAGATAGGTTTCTTTTTCATTAAATAAAGTAAAAATGGGATTTAGTTTTTTTGCCTTTACATGCCCTTTTAAGAGGTTGTTCGTTTGAGTTTACTTTTAGTATGAGGTAGTGATATTCTGAGAATTTGCAATTGGTTTTCGATTATTCTTATTTGTGGTTTTGGAGTTATTTAGCTTTTTTCAGCAGCTCTTCCAGTTTGCAATCTCCACAATCTGGTTGCTAGGGTCCACATTACCCTAACAACCATGCATTGATTTGAATAAGAGACTGGAATATTGGTAGGAGAGTGCCTGAATAGAAAGAGTAATACAATAATACATTTGTAGCTTTGCAGAGCTTTTGGTTTGAAAGCTGGAAAGAATCAGTAGAAAAAGGCAGATAACTCAAACTATTAAAAATAAATAAAATGCCACTCCCTGCATTATACTACTAGTTCATTTAAATATGAAATGCCCTTTTAAGTTTTCCCACCAATAACTTGTAGCAATAAGAACAATGGTCTTTGCTTTTTTCCCAACAGAAAACTTCAGAGAAGACAGCTCCAATGGGAATAACACTGAGGTCAAGAAATGCTGTATTTCATAAGTGGAAGCCAATGAGGAACTCCCAAACTGAGATCTACTCCCCTCCTCCTCGTGAGATCTCCTCCCCCTCGTGATATCTCTTCCCCTCCCCCTCGTGAGATCTCCTCCCCTCCCCTTCGTGAGATCTCCTCCCCCTCGTGAGATCCCCTCCCCCTCGTGAGATCTCCTCCCCTCCCCCTCGTGAGAGCTCCTCCCCTCCCCTTCATGAGATCTCCTCCCCACCCCTTTGTGAGATCTACTCTCCTCCCCTCCCCCTCGTGAGATCTCCTCCCTCTCATTAGATCTACTGTCCTCCCCTCCCCCTCGTGAGATCTCCTCCCTCTCATTAGATCTACTTTCTGCCCCTCCCTCTAGTGAGATCTCCTCCCCTCCCCCTCGTGAGATCTCCTCCCCTCCCCCTCGCGAGATCTCCTCCCCTCCCCTTCGTGAGATATCCTCTCTCTCGTTAGATCTACTCTCCTCCCCTCCCCTCGTGAGAGCTCCTCCCCTCCCCCTCGTGAGAGCTCCTCCCCACCCCTTCGTCAGATCTCCTCCCCTCCCCCTCGTCAGATCTCCTCCCTCTCATTAGATCTACTGTCCTCCCCTCCCCCTCGTGAGATCTCCTCCCTCTCATTAGATCTCCTCCCCTCCCCCTCATGAGATCTCCTCCCTCTCATTAGATCTACTGTCCTCCCCTCCCTCTCGTGAGATCTCCGCCTCTCTTTTCCCTCTCGTGAGATCTATTGACAGCCATGGACTTACCTGTCTGGAATGATCCAGTGTTAGCAATACCAATCCACAGTAATGAAAGAGCTTACAAGACGCAAGCATCCTCATTATCATCCTCAACCTTCATCAATATTTGCTGGGGAGATGGCAGCACTAGATCTGGATAATTTGCACTTTTGCCTGTCCCTTAGGTGATCAGATTTGCACCAACCAGACTCAATCCAACCACAAACTGTTTCTCACCCTTCGTGGAAAAATGTCTGTGCCAGCCTTAGATTTTTTTATTTTTATATATACTTTCTTGCTTAGGGTCCCACTTTTGCATCATTCTTTCCCTTTACATTCTAATAAGATTCTTTCCTTCTGTGCATTGAGTTTATTATGATTACGTGTAGGTCGCCTGGTCCTCATATCTATGGTCTGGGCTTTACATGCTGAACTTGTCTAAAACTATTGATCTGATTTGTACTGTATATAGGCAAAGCTTTATTTATTTTTTTAAGTGTTTAATGAATTGAGAATAATATATATCTTGTAATACATTGATGTTGGATAGAATTCAGGAACCAGCACAGTGCCCCACCCCCGGCACTAAACCCCACATTAACACTAAGCCCATATGTAATTGTATATAAAACACTTTGTGCTGAGAATTTCTAGCAATAATTCCAATAATAAACGCAAGTTGTTTTTAAATGACATGTTTTGGGTTTCATATCACGTTGTGGCGTGGGGCAGATTTATCAAATTAGAGCTCACCATTTGATAAAATCTGCCCCAAAGTGAATTTCAAGTGGAAAGTAAACACAAAGAGAACTTTACTAAAGTAATTGAGACTTTACTAAAAGGAGCTTCCTTAGACACATCCCAGTGAATCCAAACATATTGGCACTGCCCAGTGAACTGGGCTTTTCAACGCTAATTGTTATTGATAAAAATGAGATTGTCACCAAAAAAAAAGGCAGGTTGTTGGGTGAAGAATAGTTCTAATGTCTATATCGGAGTGCAAGCCCCACAGACCGACCCAACCAACTTCTATGTAACGTATATGTGAATTGTTTTTTCAAGAGAATAACAGGGAAAAGGATCCACAAAGAAAATGATCCAAAGGCTACTAAGGGTTATTATTCCATTTGTAGTAGAATAACATGAGGTAATATCCCTCAAACCTTAAACAGGCAGATTATATATATATATATATATATATATATATATATATATATATATATATATATATATATATATATATATATATATATATATATATATATATATATATATATATATATATATATATATATATACACACATATAGTTCTACAAGAGCAGTGACCAGCTCCATGTTGTAGCTCCCACCCTCTCTAACTATAGTCAGGTGATCCCACTGGTGTCTAATAAAAGGGCAGCCAAGTTTGGGAGTTTTACTTTGAAAGCAGCTAGTAAGTTGCAGGTAAAACGTATTCGTCCCTTTTATAAAATGTATAATTAAACCATAGAATTCTTAATGAATCAGACGAAAATTGAGCATAGGACTGGCCAGATATGGAATGACTTTGACGTAGTTGGCCAGCTTAAATATATTGCAATATATGGACAAACAATCCCTGTTTTGTTTAAAGGGTAAGGCATTTTTCAGTAGCAGTATGCACAAAATGTCTCTGTCTTAAATATATTGATAATGGGTTGAGTGCAGAGGAATCTTGTATTTGTCTATATATATATATATATATATATATATATAGTAGTCCCATAGTATGAGAATCGCACACCATAAGTACAAAAAATCCTGGGTGCCAGTCTAAAGAAAACAGCAATATCCAGAGAGATGACGGCACTCCAGTGTATAATCAGTAAGGCAGGAACAAAAATCTTACTTCAAAGGTTTATTGTAGACCAACGTTTCAATTCCGTACTGGAATTTTCGTCAGGGTGAAAAACAGTGCATAACACAAACTACAGGGTTTAAATGTCCCAAAATGGCGCCAAAACACCCGTTGCTAGGGTCCCATAGCAACCCCCAGTGAGCAGGGAACGTGAACAGTGTTGGGAAATAGGGAGCTACGCATCACAATCCAGTAGTGTGTAGTGTACATCCAAGTGCTTAGACAGTAGTGAGAAAGAACCCAGTCTCTCCGTGGTTTGCGCAACAATCGATATCGCTGTGAGGCAGAGGTGAACCGGAAACCCGGAAGTCTCCGCCAGCGTCCGTGGCAACCTTGCGCCGTTACCGTTGCTAGGCAACGCGCCCGATCCGTCTGCTCTCCAGGACGTCGTGACAGGAGATTCCATCTAGCCGCACTTAGTGCTAGAGGATCTCCCTTCGTGGGAACGCATGTGTAGACGCCCCAGCACACCTACAGGAGCGCTGGTGCGTCCCCATGCATACCCACCTTTAGAGTCCAAGCAGGGGCTATACTGATTTCTCGGACAGCTGCTTGTTCACATGCCAGCACAGTAAGGGCAACATCACGATATGGGGATCTGTTCAGAGAGGCAGACTGGGTTCAAAGTCTCTAGGGGGGGTCAAGCCTGCTACCCCACATACATTTAGACCCCATAAAGGGTACGCCTACACCCTCCGGGTCATTCAAGCACATGAAGGGGTACGCCAGCTACCCCAAGTACACTATATACATCTACTGGTTCAGGGTCACTGAAAACAAAAACGGGGTACACCTGCTACCCCAGGTGCACTTAGTAGGTGATGCAGGGTACACCTGTCATCCAGCCTTGGGCATCAGGTAGATGTGTACGGAGGATGCGTAGATATTAGTGGACAAGTGAAAATAAAAACATAGATGTGTTAGACAGCAGGTAGGTAATCAGAACCTGGACAGAACAGGTATGCAACCTAAAGTATATATCATACACTGAATTGCAGTCAAAGTTAATGATCATTATAAATCAGCAGAGCAATGGAAGCCCTGCTGTACAAATATGGGTAAGGCATGCCCAAAAGACCAGGTGTGTCAGGCTTGATGAGTATCCGTCTGATGCCATAGGGGTATGTACAGTCACAAGAGGCAGTCACAAGAAGCATCCTAGTGGCAATGTTTCATTAAGCCCTCTGGGTGTCACGGTGTCGAGTTTGTAGATCCATCTGGATTCAAGTCTCAGTAATGCTACTTCTCGGTTCCCTCCCCTAGGTAGCGGGGGTTGATGGTCAATGGCCATACATCGGAGGGATGGTAATGTGTGGCCTGTGGTCAAAAAATGTCTTGCTACTGGTTGTAATGCTCTCCCTTCTTTGAGAGCTTTACTAATTGCAGATCTATGGTTTGCCATACGTTCCTTGAGAGTAGTGGAGGTTTTTCCTACGTAGTAGAGGCCACATGGGCATGTAATAATGTATACCACAAATGTTGATGTGCATCCCAATTTGTGTGTAATTTTAAACCTACGTCCGGTATGTGGGTGAGGAAAGTCCGGTCCAGTTAGGAGGCTTCTGCATGTCGTGCAATCAGGGCATTTGTAACAGCCTAATTTCTTGTGTACAGTCAACCAATTGCCTGTGGTTTCGCATATGTTACGAAAGTCTGTTTGGACCAACAGATCCCTGAGACTCCTGTCCCTCCTGTATCCAAACATTGGTTTTGGGGCCCGATGGAGTGAGAGGGACTCATCCATATTTAGCATGGGCCAGTGTTTATCCACACTTGTGGATAGATTTTTAGAGGCGCTGGAGTATGTCGTACAAAAGATGAGGGGATTGTTGGCAGTGTCTTTCTTATTCTTATTTCCGGCTAATAGGTCTGCTTGTGTAAATTTGAGTGCTCTTTCCAGTTGTGAGTATAATAGGTCTGCCTTGTAGCCTTTTTCCAGGAACCTGTTAAACATTTCATTTAGTTGGACTGTGGCCGTTTCACGAGAGCTATTGTTCCTAATTACCCGGAGGAACTGCGAGAAGGGGATGCCTCTAATGGTAGCTGGCGGATGGTGGCTGCTAGCATGTAGAATTGAATTGCGATCTGTACTCTTCCTGAAGAGTCTCGTGCCAATTCCCTGGTCTCCCAAAAAAATGTTAAGATCCAAAAAATCAATATTGGTAGTGTTATAGTTCATGGTGAATTTGATGGGGGTGTCAAGCCCGTTCAGATACTGGTGAAACGTTGTCAATGCCTCCTCTGTTTCAATCCAAATAAGGAACAAATCGTCGATGTATCTAAAATACGTCAAAATAGATATCCCTAAAAGCGGGATGATGTGGCTGGATTCGAATTCTAGCATAAATAGATTGGCATATGAGGGTGCTAACGCACTACCCATAGCCGTCCCCGACATCTGTAGGTAATGGGATTTTTCGAAGCGAAAAAAGTTCCTGGTTAGAGTAAGTTCCAATAGTTGTAATAGAAATTCTATTGGTGGTTTCCCAGGAGGTGAGGTCAGCAGAGCTTTCCTACATGCCCAGATTCCTTGTTCATGAGGGATCACAGTATATAAACTACTGACGTCCATAGTCACCAGGATGCACCCTGGTGGGATATTAGTCAATTCATTTAGTCTGCGGATAACATGACTAGAGTCTTGTGTGTAAGAAAACATCTGTCGGACAAAGGGCTGAAGAAAGTAGTCTATATACGTGGCAATTGGTTGGTATAGGGAGCCTATAGCCGAGATAATAGGTCTCCCAGGGGGTGAAGAAAGAGATTTATGGATCTTCGGTAAGGTATATATAATGGGCGTCCGAGGGTAGTCTGTAGTTAGATATTGATAAGTATCCTGATCAACCCAACCCTCTTTTATGGCTACGTCCAAGATTTGATCCAGTTCGCGTTTAAACTTAGGGGTAGGGTCCCCTGGTAAAAGTCTGTATGTTCTGTCATCAGATAATTGTCCAAGTAGTTCTTGCTGGTAGTAAGTGTAATCCAGAAGGACTATTGCGCCCCCTTTGTCCGCTGGACGGATGACTAGATCTCTGTCATTTTTTAAGGTCTTAATGGCATTTCGTTCTCTCGATGTTAAGTTGTTATATAGGTTACTCTTATTTGACATAGTCCTGATGTCCCTATATAGAATATTGCCAAAAGTTTTAATAGGGGCAGGTGTGTTGATAGGTTCAAAGGAACTTTTGTTTCTGAAGATTGGTACATCCCGTTGAGGGTTATCTTTAAAATGCTCCTTGAGTTTTAGCTTTCTTTGAAATTTGTAGGTGTCAACCATCAAGTCAAACATGTTTGGAGTGTTACTGGGAACAAATGATAAGCCCTTCGATAATAGACTCATTTCTCCTACTGTGAGTAGATGTTGGCTAAGGTTGAAAATCACGTTTTCTTGTTCCTGGGGGGCTTTCCTTTTGGATTTACGCCCACCCCTTCGAGTGTGACCCCGTCGCCTCCTTCTGTCTCTTTGGTCAATCTTGCACGGGTCTTTACCCCTAAAAAAGATTTTGAATTGTCTTTGATGGTTCCTGTCTCAGAGTCTGTTGATTGGTCGGAGCTGTCAACCGTATTGAGTGATCTAGGGAGTCGCTTTCTCCTCAGGGGTGCACGATAATTATCTGATCTTAATCCTAGCAGCCAACCATAAACACGCTTTGCTTTGTAGTCCTCTGACACCTTTTTCAATTTACTTTGTTTAAAGTTAGTGAGATCTTGTTGGTATTTGTCGATTACTCCCTGCAGCTTGTTGAGCCAGTCGCATGAAGTGTCGTTTTTCAATGTTTCTAAGTGCTGTTCCTCAAGTCTTTCTATTTCTATCTTAGTGGCTGCAAGTTCCTTTCCTACTTGGTCAACCACCAGTAGGATGAGGTCAAATGAGCATCTGTTCAATATGCCGCACCATTTGCTGCAGAATTCCGGGTTATTACGTCCAATAGTGGGGATGTTGTTAATGCGAAAGCCACGTGGTATCAATCTTTGCCTATGGTAGTTGGACAGATAGATCCCGTGAAGTTTTAGGTCTATTAGCCTTTTCTTTAGATTAACAATATCGTGATAGATTTCAGTGCTAGATTTGCTTACTGGTAGGTCCAGAGGGGTCTCAGTGAACAGAATCCGATCTGCATCTCCTGCGGTGAAAGCGAAATCCAAATTGGTATCAATATCATATGTGAATTGGGAGGAATCCTCTGCCATCGTTTAATAGAGTTGGTCACCGTTCATGGAGGGATCCTCATCTGATCGAGACCCAAGTTCTGAAGATCTTATTACTTGCTGCTGCTTGCTTCTCGAGTAAACCTTCGTATTATCACTACTTCTCTATGTATATCTTTTAGTACAAGTCTGGGTGCGAGACTCCAAAACTCACCAAGGGCGAGTAATAAATAGTAGTCCCATAGTATGAGAATCGCACACCATAAGTACAAAAAATCCTGGGTGCCAGTCTAAAGAAAACAGCAATATCCAGAGAGATGACGGCACTCCAGTGTATAATCAGTAAGGCAGGAACAAAAATCTTACTTCAAAGGTTTATTGTAGACCAACGTTTCAATTCCGTACTGGAATTTTCGTCAGGGTGAAAAACAGTGCATAACACAAACTACAGGGTTTAAATGTCCCAAAATGGCGCCAAAACACCCGTTGCTAGGGTCCCATAGCAACCCCCAGTGAGCAGGGAACGTGAACAGTGTTGGGAAATAGGGAGCTACGCATCACAATCCAGTAGTGTGTAGTGTACATCCAAGTGCTTAGACAGTAGTGAGAAAGAACCCAGTCTCTCCGTGGTTTGCGCAACAATCGATATCGCTGTGAGGCAGAGGTGAACCGGAAACCCGGAAGTCTCCGCCAGCGTCCGTGGCAACCTTGCGCCGTTACCGTTGCTAGGCAACGCGCCCGATCCGTCTGCTCTCCAGGACGTCGTGACAGGAGATTCCATCTAGCCGCACTTAGTGCTAGAGGATCTCCCTTCGTGGGAACGCATGTGTAGACGCCCCAGCACACCACAGGAGCGCTGGTACGTCCTCATGCATACCCACCTTTAGAGTCCAAGCAGGGGCTATACTGATTTCATGCATGAGGACGTACCAGCGCTCCTGTGGTGTGCTGGGGCGTCTACACATGCGTTCCCACGAAGGGAGATCCTCTAGCACTAAGTGCGGCTAGATGGAATCTCCTGTCACGACGTCCTGGAGAGCAGACGGATCGGGCGCGTTGCCTAGCAACGGTAACGGCGCAAGGTTGCCACGGACGCTGGCGGAGACTTCCGGGTTTCCGGTTCACCTCTGCCTCACAGCGATATCGATTGTTGCGCAAACCACGGAGAGACTGGGTTCTTTCTCACTACTGTCTAAGCACTTGGATGTACACTACACACTACTGGATTGTGATGCGTAGCTCCCTATTTCCCAACACTGTTCACGTTCCCTGCTCACTGGGGGTTGCTATGGGACCCTAGCAACGGGTGTTTTGGCGCCATTTTGGGACATTTAAACCCTGTAGTTTGTGTTATGCACTGTTTTTCACCCTGACGAAAATTCCAGTACGGAATTGAAACGTTGGTCTACAATAAACCTTTGAAGTAAGATTTTTGTTCCTGCCTTACTGATTATACACTGGAGTGCCGTCATCTCTCTGGATATTGCTGTTTTCTTTAGACTGGCACCCAGGATTTTTTGTACTTATGGTGTGCGATTCTCATACTATGGGACTACTATTTATTACTCGCCCTTGGTGAGTTTTGGAGTCTCGCACCCAGACTTGTACTAAAAGATATACATAGAGAAGTAGTGATAATACGAAGGTTTACTCGAGAAGCAAGCATCAGCAAGTAATAAGATCTTCAGAACTTGGGTCTCGATCAGATGAGGATCCCTCCATGAACGGTGACCAACTCTATTAAACGATGGCAGAGGATTCCTCCCAATTCACATATGATATTGATACCAATTTGGATTTCGCTTTCACCGCAGGAGATGCAGATCGGATTCTGTTCACTGAGACCCCTCTGGACCTACCAGTAAGCAAATCTAGCACTGAAATCTATCACGATATTGTTAATCTAAAGAAAAGGCTAATAGACCTAAAACTTCACGGGATCTATCTGTCCAACTACCATAGGCAAAGATTGATACCACGTGGCTTTCGCATTAACAACATCCCCACTATTGGACGTAATAACCCGGAATTCTTCAGCAAATGGTGCGGCATATTGAACAGATGCTCAGTTGACCTCATCCTACTGGTGGTTGACCAAGTAGGAAAGGAACTTGCAGCCACTAAGATAGAAATAGAAAGACTTGAGGAACAGCACTTAGAAACATTGAAAAACGACACTTCATGCGACTGGCTCAACAAGCTGCAGGGAGTAATCGACAAATACCAACAAGATCTCACTAACTTTAAACAAAGTAAATTTAAAAAGGTGTCAGAGGACTACAAAGCAAAGCGTGTTTATGGTTGGCTGCTAGGATTAAGATCAGATAATTATCGTGCACCCCTGAGGAGAAAGCGACTCCCTAGATCACTCAATACGGTTGACAGCTCCGACCAATCAACAGACTCTGAGACAGGAACCATCAAAGACAATTCAAAATCTTTTTTAGGGGTAAAGACCCGTGCAAGATTGACCAAAGAGACAGAAGGAGGCGACGGGGTCACACTCGAAGGGGTGGGCGTAAATCCAAAAGGAAAGCCCCCCAGGAACAAGAAAACGTGATTTTCAACCTTAGCCAACATCTACTCACAGTAGGAGAAATGAGTCTATTATCGAAGGGCTTATCATTTGTTCCCAGTAACACTCCAAACATGTTTGACTTGATGGTTGACACCTACAAATTTCAAAGAAAGCTAAAACTCAAGGAGCATTTTAAAGATAACCCTCAACGGGATGTACCAATCTTCAGAAACAAAAGTTCCTTTGAACCTATCAACACACCTGCCCCTATTAAAACTTTTGGCAATATTCTATATAGGGACATCAGGACTATGTCAAATAAGAGTAACCTATATAACAACTTAACATCGAGAGAACGAAATGCCATTAAGACCTTAAAAAATGACAGAGATCTAGTCATCCGTCCAGCGGACAAAGGGGGCGCAATAGTCCTTCTGGATTACACTTACTACCAGCAAGAACTACTTGGACAATTATCTGATGACAGAACATACAGACTTTTACCAGGGGACCCTACCCCTAAGTTTAAACGCGAACTGGATCAAATCTTGGACGTAGCCATAAAAGAGGGTTGGGTTGATCAGGATACTTATCAATATCTAACTACAGACTACCCTCGGACGCCCATTATATATACCTTACCGAAGATCCATAAATCTCTTTCTTCACCCCCTGGGAGACCTATTATCTCGGCTATAGGCTCCCTATACCAACCAATTGCCACGTATATAGACTACTTTCTTCAGCCCTTTGTCCGACAGATGTTTTCTTACACACAAGACTCTAGTCATGTTATCCGCAGACTAAATGAATTGACTAATATCCCACCAGGGTGCATCCTGGTGACTATGGACGTCAGTAGTTTATATACTGTGATCCCTCATGAACAAGGAATCTGGGCATGTAGGAAAGCTCTGCTGACCTCACCTCCTGGGAAACCACCAATAGAATTTCTATTACAACTATTGGAACTTACTCTAACCAGGAACTTTTTTCGCTTCGAAAAATCCCATTACCTACAGATGTCGGGGACGGCTATGGGTAGTGCGTTAGCACCCTCATATGCCAATCTATTTATGCTAGAATTCGAATCCAGCCACATCATCCCGCTTTTAGGGATATCTATTTTGACGTATTTTAGATACATCGACGATTTGTTCCTTATTTGGATTGAAACAGAGGAGGCATTGACAACGTTTCACCAGTATCTGAACGGGCTTGACACCCCCATCAAATTCACCATGAACTATAACACTACCAATATTGATTTTTTGGATCTTAACATTTTTCTGGGAGACCAGGGAATTGGCACGAGACTCTTCAGGAAGAGTACAGATCGCAATTCAATTCTACATGCTAGCAGCCACCATCCGCCAGCTACCATTAGAGGCATCCCCTTCTCGCAGTTCCTCCGGGTAATTAGGAACAATAGCTCTCGTGAAACGGCCACAGTCCAACTAAATGAAATGTTTAACAGGTTCCTGGAAAGAGGCTACAAGGCAGACCTATTATACTCACAACTGGAAAGAGCACTCAAATTTACACAAGCAGACCTATTAGCCGGAAATAAGAATAAGAAAGACACTGCCAACAATCCCCTCATCTTTTGTACGACATACTCCAGCGCCTCTAAAAATTTATCCACAAGTGTGGATAAACACTGGCCCATGCTAAATATGGATGAGTCCCTCTCACTCCATCGGGCCCCAAAACCAATGTTTGGATACAGGAGGGACAGGAGCCTCAGGGATCTGTTGGTCCAAACAGACTTTCGTAACATATGTGAAACCACAGGCAATTGGTTGACTGTACACAAGAAACTAGGCTGTTACAAATGCCCTGATTGTACGACATGCAGAAGCCTCCTAACTGGACCGGACTTTCCTCACCCACATACCGGACGGAGGTTTAAAATTACACACAAATTGGGATGCACATCAACATTTGTGGTTTACATTATCACATGCCCATGTGGCCTCTATTACGTAGGAAAAACCTCCACTACTCTCAAGGAACGTATGGCAAACCATAGATCTGCAATTAGTAAAGCTCTCAAAGAAGGGAGAGCACTACAACCAGTAGCAAGACATTTTTTGACCACAGGCCACACATTACCATCCCTCCGATGTATGGCCATTGACCATCAACCCCCGCTACCTAGGGGAGGGAACCGAGAAGTAGCATTACTGAGACTTGAATCCAGATGGATCTACAAACTCGACACCGTGACACCCAGAGGGCTTAATGAAACATTGCCACTAGGATGCTTCTTGTGACTGCCTCTTGTGACTGTACATACCCCTATGGCATCAGACGGATACTCATCAAGCCTGACACACCTGGACTTTTGGGCAAGCCTTACCCATATTTGTACAGCAGGGCTTTCATTGCTCTGCTGATTTATAATGATCATTAACTTTGACTGCAATTCAGTGTATGATATATACTTTAGGTTGCATACCTGTTCTGTCCAGGTTCTGATTACCTACCTGCTGTCTAACACATCTATGTTTTTATTTTCACTTGTCCACTAATATCTACGCATCCTCCATACACATCTACCTGATGCCCAAGGCTGGATGACAGGTGTACCCTGCATCACCTACTAAGTGCACCTGGGGTAGCAGGTGTACCCCGTTTTTGTTTTTAGTGACCCTAAACCAGTAGATGTATATAGTGTACTTGGGGTAGCTGGCGTACCCCTTATGTGCTTAAAGGACCCGGAGGGTGTAGGCGTACCCTTTATGGGGTCTAAATGTATGTGGGGTAGCAGGCGTGACCCCCCCCTAGAGACTCTGAACCCAGTCTGCCTCTCTGGACAGATCCCCATATCATGGTGTTGCCCTTACTGTGCTGGCATGTGAACAAGCAGCTGGCCGTGAAATCAGTATAGCCCCTGCTTGGACTCTAAAGGTGGGTATGCATGAGGACGTACCAGCGCTCCTGTGGTGTGCTGGGGCGTCTACACATGCGTTCCCACGAAGGGAGATCCTCTAGCACTAAGTGCGGCTAGATGGAATCTCCTGTCACGACGTCCTGGAGAGCAGACGGATCGGGCGCGTTGCCTAGCAACGGTAACGGCGCAAGGTTGCCACGGACGCTGGCGGAGACTTCCGGGTTTCCGGTTCACCTCTGCCTCACAGCGATATCGATTGTTGCGCAAACCACGGAGAGACTGGGTTCTTTCTCACTACTGTCTAAGCACTTGGATGTACACTACACACTACTGGATTGTGATGCGTAGCTCCCTATTTCCCAACACTGTTCACGTTCCCTGCTCACTGGGGGTTGCTATGGGACCCTAGCAACGGGTGTTTTGGCGCCATTTTGGGACATTTAAACCCTGTAGTTTGTGTTATGCACTGTTTTTCACCCTGACGAAAATTCCAGTACGGAATTGAAACGTTGGTCTACAATAAACCTTTGAAGTAAGATTTTTGTTCCTGCCTTACTGATTATACACTGGAGTGCCGTCATCTCTCTGGATATATATATATATATATATATATATATATATATATATATATATATATATATAAATAAATAAATAAATAAATTCTGGGTTGGGGCATGGTCTGGCTGTTTGTTTGTAATCTCCTGACGAAGATCCCTGTGTGGGATCGAAACGTTGAGTGGAATAAATACACGAATATTTTGCATCAAAAAAACTTCCTGTGAGTGTCGCTTTCTTCTGCACATATCCATTTACTTTGGCTGGCACCCAGGTTTTGACGCAGTTAACGGAGTGCACCTTTGGATTTCGTGTATATATATATATATATATATATATATATATATATATATATATATATATTGAATAAAGTACCCCCTTTTGTAAAATATAGGGATATTATAAGTTACCGAGGAGTTTCATGACCATATAAAAACACGAGGCCGAAGGCCGAGTGTTTTTATACAGGTCATGGAACTCCGAGGTAACTTCTAATATCCTCATATTTTACAATTGGGGGTACTTTATTTATTATAATACACAAATTTCAATGAGTCATGTGACAGAAATGACATCAGAACTCACCGTTTATAACTGATGACATCAGAACTCACCGTTTATAAGGATATAATTTACAGGATATTCATGGCTTTTGTGTATTATATATATATATATATATATATATATAAACACCTTAGTATCTATAACCCTAATTTGGTTACTGTCTCTTTAAATAGCAATCAACCCATGGCAATCCAGAGGGCCTGAGTCTGTTTTGCATATAAAAAAATACTGGGAACTGGGATTTACAGAGCAGTGCTTCTACCTAGGGATCACTGAGGAGCACACCTGAGGGGAATTCCACTAGGAAAAATAAAACACAGTAAACTGTATTTAGTAACTGTAAATCACACAATATAGCTTTTACTCTGGGGGACCTGTGTGGACTATCAACCCCTGGCACAGTCTCTCAATACCACAGTCCCACACCGGGTGGATAAATGCAGAATCACACCAGTCAGTTCAATATCCCTTCTGCAAAAGTTCTTATGTCCCCAGGTACCTTTCCCTTTGAGTTGTAGCCGTTCCCACTTGGCTGGTACACGAGCAAGACCTGTCCTCACCCTGGGGAAAACACACAGTAGCCAAAGTATCCACAGGTAGGAGATAGAAACAGGCTCTCCCTGATGCTCAAATACTTTCTCCAGCAGAGCAAAATGCAACTTTTCCTTCTCCCTTGAACTCCTTTTTAAAGGAGAAGGAAAGCTACAGAGGCATTTTATTGCCAATAGATTAGCTGCAATAGTGCAAACTAGAATGGTATATTTATTCTGTAGAATTTTTTACCATACCTGAGTAAAAAGCTCTTTGTTTGTTTAGGATAGCAGCTGCTGTATTAGCTTGATGTGACATCACTTCCTGAGTCTCTTCCTGCTCACTTATAGCTCGGGGCTCAGATTACAGCAGAGAAGGGGGGGGGGAAAGAGGAGCAAACTGAGCATGCTCACGCCCCGGGGCAAGGAGGTTTAAGCTGAAGGCAGGAAGTCTGATACAGAAGCCCATTTGTACTCAATAGAAGGAAAGAAATGCTGTTTCTTTTGACAGGGGACTCAGAGCAGCATTACTTTGAGTGTTTACTGGTATATTTATATAGACATTTTTGATAAGGCCTACTTGGTTTTAACCTTTCCTTCTCCTTTAAGCAGCCATGTCACTCTCCACAGATCTGATTCCCTCTAGCTGCTGCAGCAGGGATTCCCCTTCTAAGCTCTGTGGGAAACCCTGTACATTTGGCTCCCCCTCAACCAAGGATGCACTGGGGCGCCCAGCCAATTGGGTGGCTCTCCAGCCTGTAACTGGGCTGGATGATGTCACAGACAGAAAACAGTGGAAGGATTTGTCTGATCCCCTATATATTTTTTTTCACTCTCTCTAAATATTAGAATGATAAATAATACATCAAGGAACCTTCTAGTTTGTTATTAGAATCTTATCTTGTCCTTAAGTGCCTGTACATGGGCCAGGCCCACACAGAATCCAACTGATCAGCTCCTGGTCTGAACTGACGTGCAAAAACCCTTGATTTGTTCAGGCAGAATGTCCACCAACACCGGGAACTCAGCCATGACTGGAGATCCTGGTGGATAGAAGATTATCAGTCTGACCAGCCATAGTCTAGTGATCTATTGATAAATGATAGGAATAAGAGGAAATCCACTTCTGATACAAACACATAAATGAACTATAGTATAAACACTCAGAGGCACATTCATCAAAGGTTGAATTTCGTATTCATGTGAGTTTTTAAAAACTCCCCTAAATTCGACCAATCTAAATCTATTTAAAAAAAATCTAAATTTTCAAACTCTGATAAATTAAATCAACCCGAAAACGCTAATCAAATTCAATTCGAATTTAAAAAATCTCGATTAGGGCTCTTACTGAGGAGCGGTTGAAGTTGCGCTCCATTTTTTCTGCGTTCAGCCGCAGGGGAGCACAGGAATAGACGCATTACATTTTTTCCAATGGGGCTGTACTCACACAGGCGCATGTAGGTGACGAACGCAGGTTGAGACGCAACATGCTGCATTTTTCCTGCGTTTGGCGCCTACACGCGCCTGTGTGAGTACAGACCCATTGAAAAGAACTTAATGCGTCTATTCCTGCGCTCCCCTGCGGCTGAACGCAGAAAAATGGAAAGCAGCTACAACCGCTCGTCAGTAAGAGCACTTAGGGTTTCTTCTCTAAAAAAAAAAAAAAACTTGAATGTCAGGAAGGCAAACAATGTCTCCCATTGACTTAAACAGAAATTCGGCAGGTTTTAGGTGGCAAATAGTTGAAAAGTTCTTACAAGGTCAGAGTATGATGAATCTCGAAAATTTTATTACATTTTTTTTTAAAAAAACTCGAATTTAATTTGAATAACTTCCTAGTCAAATTTGACAGTTTTGACATAAAAAAAAAAAATAATTTGAATTTAGAATTTTCAATTCGACCCTTGATAAATCTGCCCCTAAGAGAGCTTAACGCTTAATCCTGGCTGAAGGTGGAAATACCATTTAGAAACAAGTGACCTCAGACATAAATACAAAAATCATTCTTTATTAAAATACACATAAAAAAAAGCTACAACTCAGACTTGAAAAATAAATATGTACATTTTTAAGTGATGCCCTGGTCCAATTAATGGGGAATTTAATCTACAATCAATAGCAATGCATTCATGAAATAATCAAGTTCTGATTTCTGAATGTGTATTATAAATACTGTACACGCATCACACTGATCAACATGGCTACATATTATGGCACACGAGTATGAGAGGTGCAGTTCCCAGTGCACAAGATTCAGCAGATGAAGCGATTTATTCTTTATGGCGGCCTCACAACTGACTCATATTACGCTCTGTGCTTCTAAGTGAATCAGTCCACGACTTTAATGGAGTGAATTCCAGCGTGAGATTGTGAGACTCTTCCACTCTGCCCTGTGCTCCTCCCGCCAACAGAATTGGCACTTTGCAGAGCTGACCGAGGGTATTTAGCAGCAGTGGCTTGAGAGATCGTTTGCTTAAAGAAATAAAAGCAGAATAAGTGAATTTACATGGAGGTTCAACCACATCCTCCATTGTTGAATTTCAGGGCTGGGATACACCCAGTTGCACAGAATCCAGTCTTATCAAGGAGAATGTTTTATTTAGGGCATTAACTCAAGGGATGAAAACATAATTATGCCTCTTTATAGGTCCTTGGTAAGGCCTCATCTGGAGTATGCAGTGCAGTTTTGGATTCTAGTCCTTAAAGGAATTGTTCAGTATAAAAATAAAAACTGGGTAAATAGATAAGCTGTGCAAGATAAAAAAATGTTTCTAATATAGTTAGTTTGACAAAAATGTAATGTATAAAGGCTGGAGTGACTGGATGTCTAACATAATAGCCAGAACACTACTTCCTTTGCAGCTCTCTTGGTTTCCATTGATTGGCTACCAGGCAGTAACCAATCAGAGACTTGAGGGGGAGGGGTTTTGCACCAAAAGGGTTTCCTTCTGCTTTAAGAGGGATATAAATGAGCTGGAGAGAGTGCAGAGACTAAGTGCAACTAAATTGGTTAGAAGGATGGAAGACTTAAATTATGAGCGTAGACTGTCAAGGTTGGGGTTGTTTTCTCTGGAAAAAAGGCGCTTGCGAGGGGACATGATTACACTTTACAAGTACATTAGAGGACATTATAGACAAATGGCAGGGGACCTTTTTACCCATAAAGTGGATCACCGTACCAGAGGCCACCCCTTTAGACTAGAAGAAAAGAACTTTCATTTGAAGCAACGTAGAGGGTTCTTCACAGTCAGGACAGTGAGGTTGTGGAATGCACTGCCGGGTGATGTTGTGATGCTGATTCAGTTAATGCCTTTAAGAATGGCTTGGATGATTTCTTGGACAGACATAATATTAAAGGCTATTGTGATACTAAACTCTATAGTTAGTATAGGTATGGTTATATAGAATTTAATTAAAAGTAGGGAGGGGTGTGTGTATGGATGCTGGGTTTTCATTTGGAGGGGTTGAACTTGATGGACTTTGTCTTTTTTCAACCCAACTTAACTATGTAACTATGTAACTATGTGTAACAAGAGAAGAGTGGGCAGCATTGTGCACTGCTGGGGTCCTGGGTGAGATTTTAGTCAGGGCAAGGGGTTTGTATGTTCTCCCCGTGTCTGTGTGGGTTTCCTCCCCTACTCCAATAACATAACAGATAATTGGACACATTTGATAAATCTGATGATAGACTGTAATTAAAGAATTAGACTGTAAACACTACAGGGGCTGATGTGTATGATGTATAAAAGTGCAGCAGAATAAGTCGTCTCTCTAGAAAGAATAATACATTTTACATGAATGGAGACAATGGGAATGAGCCAACCTGTGTTACTGGGTGATGCTTTTCAACCACAATAGAGCTGATAGGTGGAGAAACAGCCATAGAGGTGATGTTGCTGCCAATCTTACTGCTCCTCTGCGACACATCAGGCCGAGCTGAAATACGTGCAGTGATGATCTTTCCAGCCTTCTGCTGACACGATGTGACTACTCTGGGCATGGGCTGAGAGATAAAGAGCAGGGGCAACCACTCATTCAGTTATAGGCTAAACAACATTCTATTTTCACAACACAGACTTTGCAGTATTCGAAAAAAAAAAAAAGAAAAAAAAATCTTCAGCACAGAAAGATGGCTGTACATTTGAAACCACTTACCATGTGGCCACGTTACATTTATATTATTTTAAAGGGATTCGGTCATGATTTTTATGATGTTGTTTTTATTTCTAAATTACCGTATATACTCGAGTATAAGCCGCCCGAGTATAAGCCGAGGTACCTAATTTTACCTACATAAACTGGGAAAGCTTATTGACTCGAGTATAAGTTTAGGGTGAGAAATGCAGCAGCTTCTGGTAAGTTTCAATCTATTCTTGGACACCGGCGACTATTCTTAGATGCCGGCGACCGTTTTTGCGCTTAACCAGAGTATAAGCCGAGGTAGAGTTTTTCAGCATATTTTGGGGGCTGAAAAACTCGGCTTATACTCGAGTATATACGGTACACTGTTTACACTGCAAATAATTCACTTTACAATATAACATTTCATTCCTGAACCAGCAGGTTTTTTTTTTTAGTTGTAATATTGGTTTGTAGGCGCCATCTCAGGTCATTTTGCCTGGTCATGTGCTTTCAGAAAGAGCCAGCACTTTAGGATGGAACTGCTTTCTGGCAGGCTGTTGTTTCTCCTACTCAATGTAACTGCATGTGTCGCAGTGGGACCTGGATTTTACTATTGAGTGCTGTTCTTAGATCTACCAGGGAGCTGTAATTTTGTGTTAGGGAGCTGGTTATCTTGTTAGGCTGCTGGGGAGAAAGGGAGAGGGGATGATATCACTCAAATTTACAGTGACTGGAGCTTATCAGAGCACAAGTCACATGACTGGGGGAAGCTGAGAAACTGATAATACGTCTAGCCCATGTCACATTTCAAAATTAAACAGTAACACAGTAAACAAGGACACCAGGGAAGAAGCAGTTCAGTCACGTGACAGAGAGCTTTTCAGTGCAGCCACTGGGGGAGCTTTTTGGCATTGACAATGTGACCGTGGTTAAAAAACGATAATGTTGCACATGGCAGCCTCAATGAATCCACCGATCTACTTCTGTCACCACAAGACCAGTGATTTATCGCTTCTGTTCCATCGGGCAATTATGTTCTGACTATACGTAACCTAATGATACGACATGAATGTGTCTGCTTATTGGGACCAACGTTGAAACCTACACAGTGAATAAGAAGACGTACCAGCTTTTGTGTTGATAAAACACTTGAGGTTGAAGTTGCAGCAGAGATTACAGCTGAGGCTCCTGCTTCTTCCTTAGACTGGGAGACAGTTGATGGGCCAAAGGCATGAATATACTACAGAAGTAAGATAACAACAATGAGAATCAGAGCAATTTCCCTGGCAGCATATTTTAGCAGGTGGAGAAGAACACATCTTGCCCCAGATTACTCCCTGTGGCTTTAAATGGGATGTAAAAAGAAATCAATCACCAATATACTTTAATTAAAAAATGTCTTACGTTTTTATAAGAAACCTGGTTGTATGCAGTGAAATCCCCCCTTCATTTACTTGCTCCGACAGCTGCGGATAGGAAACTTCAGACAGTCCCTAACTGCTCTGCAGGGAAATTATAATACTTTCAAACGGCAGGGGTGAGGGACTTCCCAGAACTCAAGCAGCTTTGTTTGTTTTCCTGTAGAGCAGTGGTCCCCAACCAGTAGCTCGCGAGCAACATGTTGCTCTCCAACCCCTTGGATGTTGCTCTCAGGGTCCTTAAAGCAGGTGCTTATTTTTGAATTCCAAGCTTGAAAGCAAGTTTTGGTTGCATAAAAACTGAGTATAGTGCCAAGTAGAGACTCCTGTAGGCTACCAGTCCACATAGGGGCTACCAAATAGCCAATCACAGCCCTTATTTTGCACCCCAAGGGACTTTTTTATGCTTGTGTTGCTCCCCAACTCTTTTTACATTTGAATGTGGCTCACAGGTAAAAAAGGTTGGGGACCCCTGGTGTAGAGATTTGTATCCGCAGACCCAGTGCAATCTGCATATTCTGATTATTAATCAGTCTCGTTGTATCGGCTTCTATGGCAGAAATGTTTTGACTTGTGCTGTGCATGGTCTTGGTCTTGCAAAGATGTTTAACAAAGTTGCAAGATGGTGACCTCCTGTGGCCAACTTTGAAAAGGCTTTTGGGGCAGTAATTTCATGTTTATGTTTAGTACAGGTATGGGACCTTTTATCCAGTATGCTCGGGACCTGGAGTTTTCGAGATAACAGATCTTTCTGTAATTTGGATCTTCATACCTTCATAATTCTGCTAGAAAATCATGTAAACATTAAATAAACCCAATAAACTGGTTTTGCTTCCTATGAGGATTAATTGTATCTTAGTTTGGATCATGTACAAGGTTATGTTTTATTATTAGGAAATCATTTTTTAAATATTTGGATTATTTGATTATAAGGGAGTCTATGGGAGACAGCCTTTCAGTAATTCTGAGCTTTCTGGATAATGGGTTTCCGGATAATGGATCCTATACAAAATACAGCATTTCTAGCATTATTCTATTATAGACTTTAGTTTCCCTTTAAAGGGAACCACCAGTAGCACTTAGTAGAGGTGCATATCAACATGTCTCCTTCCAAGTGCAAGATGTTGGGATAGGTGCTGTGGATATGTAGAATATAAAGTTCACACACTTACATTTGGCTCACAGGTAACAGGCGAGTGCAGGGCAGACTGAAGCTCATGCTGGGTTGAACTGGTGTGAGTGCTGGTAACAGGTGGATTCTGGAAGGTAACTGAAGGGCTGGGATCCCGTTCTTCTCTCCTGGGAGGTGGATCTGATGTGCAGAATAAAAGAGATTAAACACGCAGATATTTATTATGGAAAAGGTCGGACACTTGAACTTAATGCATTAATAATGGCAGGGAGTTGGTAATGTTTGGCAGTTACACCCCATAAATCATCTAGCCTTGTGCTGTCTGCAACTCAAGTTCAGTTTGTCCCTGAATCTTTTTCTCTGTATATTTAGCTGTAGCTCTGAGCTTCTCATAAATAGTCATTTAGTCAGTAAGGGCACTCAGCAACCCAGGCCACAGAACAAAGGGATATTGATTTGTTTCAGGATAGAAAGTATGTTTTCATCTCAGATCATCCCCGAAATGAACAGCCCTATGGTCAGAAGAGATAAGCTCTTGGGCTCAACATGTGAGTGATTGGTTATGTGAATATGGGGTGATACAGACGTTGAAATGTATATACAGGTAGAGGACCCATTATCCAGAAACAAATTATTCAGAAATATCTGAATTACAGGAAGGCAATCTCCCATAGACTCCATTTAATCCAAATAATCCAAATTTTTAAACACAATTTCCCTTTTCTCTCTAATAATAAAACAGTACCTTGTACTTGATCCCAACTAAGACATAATATCGGAGGCAAAACCAGCCTATTGGGTTTAATGTTTACATGATTTTCTAGTAGACTTAAGGTATGAAGCTCCAAATCATGGAAATATCGGTTATCTGGAAAACACCAAGTCCCAAGCATTCTAGATAGCAGGTTCCATAATTGTATTTAATAAACAATTGCATGCAGCAATGATTTCTGGGAAGTTAAAGTAATACAGACTGGTCCCATTTATTTACACATAACCCAATCTGCACGACTGAAACCCAAAACTTTCACTGGTAACACTCAGATGCACATGGTTATACTGCCTGATCATACAGGAATGAGACTTGCAGCACAATTTGGCTGCTAAGTAAGTGAATTGCTGCATGGCTTGAGGATAGAGAATAGGTTTTGTTATTTAGTTATACAGGTATTGAACCCGTTATCCAGAATGTGGCTTTCTGGAGAACCGATCTTTCTATAATTTGGATCTTCATATCTTAAGTCTACTAGAAAATCATGTAAATAAACCCAATAGGCTGGTTTTGCTTCCAATAAGGATTAATTATATCTTAGTTGGGATCAAGTACAAGCTACTGTTTTATTATTACAGAGAAAAAAATGGATTATTTGGATAAAATTAAATTTAAGGAAGACCGCCATCCTGTAATTTGGAGCTTTCTTAATAATGGGTTTCCAGATTTCCATATATCAGAAAGCGATTTGATTTCCAGCCTAGAGACATATGCTTTGGTATATGGTCAGGTAATAATGGAAATTTATAATGAAGCAATAGAATTCTTAATGAATCAGATGCAATTTGAGTGTAGAACTGGCCACACCGGGGATGACTTTGATGCAGTCGGCCATCTTAAATATATTGCAATATATGGACAAACAATCCCTGTTTTGTTTAAAGGGTAAGGCATTTTTAGTAGCTGTATGCGCAAAATGTCTCAATGCCCTTAATATATTGATAATGGGTTGAGTGATTTTGTTGTCACAGTCTCATTGCCTAATGGTTTTAAAAATGAGTGGTGAGCACAACTTTCCCTTGTTTCTTATAGGTAATAAGGGAAAGCAGTCTGCCTAAAAGTGAGAATATACTATAAGAACTGCTCATTTGCCTGATGTCTATCAGATTTGGCCACCAATATTGGGCCAAATCAGGATGACTATAATGGAGTCAGGGAAGATCTGACAGGAGAGGATCATGTCAACATGTCAGGCTTCACCTGATAAGATTTTCTAAGTTGCCCAATAGAAACCTGGCTGATTTTGGTCAGATATTGGTCAGTCAGGCCATCAGGAGGGCCCCATAAATGAGCCGGGAGCTGCTGATTGGATACAGATGATACAGGGAGGATTCTAAATCCAAATCGCTCTTCTCAATCATCTAGTCTGTGTTACAGTGGCACCTGGTGGCCACAGTTTCAGTTAAATGAATAAAAAACAAGATGTATGAATACATACTCTCTCTTGTCACTAATCTATTGTCACTTATTAATGGTTTTATATGGGAACATGGAAGATGAAATAGGGGAAATATAGTGGAATGAATTATGAGACACAGGGAAGCTCTAAAAGGTTGTTGGAATAATATGGATTCCGGACAGACAAAGCAGCTGAAGGGCAAATGGACATTCCAAATATTTGTGGAACACTGCACCCAGTTCTAGTTCCTCTGGTTCCATTCAGTTCTCTATAAGACTGCACCCTACAAGATGATAAGGAGTACAGGAGATTTTACCTGTATTCTGTATTACTCACCATACTCCATTCGACTCTCCCTTCCTTGAAACATAGACATGGCTTCCATGTTTAAAGCACAGACTCCGCGCATGAAGGCTTTTTTCATGGAGCCCTCAAACTGCCCCCTTTCTGCCAGGAGTCTCTGCACTTCGGCTCTTGCTTCGCCCAGGGCACTATTCAGCTAAAAAGAAAGAAGACAAGAAACATGAATGTTTTATTTCTGAGAAGTATAAATGTGCCACAGTGCATTAACCCATAGGAGGCTCCATACATCGGCCAGTAAGCTGACAGTTTTGGAGTCCGAGTCAGCAGTTTACCTTTAGAAAACGAGCCCCAGAATCTTATTTTATCAGCTCCAGACAAAGAAACCGCATTGTTGCACTTTCCTACACCTGATATATGTTCATTATAAATATTCCATGGTTTTGAGGTTATTTGTAAATGTAATTGCTACTGAAATAAGTCTGTCTGTCCCGCTCTGTACTGCTGGTTTTATCTCAATGTAGCAGAGGCCAGCTTTGCATGTTTCTAATCAGCTGGTCTTTTGCTACATTTATTCAATAGTCAGACCCACCATAGAGAGAGAACACAAATATCATTTACATATACAAATAATGCTACAACCACTGAAATGAATGGATATTTCAAAGCTCATTTGAATTATATTTTTATGTTGGGGTTTACATCCATATAAGACACTGCAGAAGAAAGTCAAATCAAAAACAGCATTTCTATTGGTCTGGTTTTCTTCTGTAGTGGCTTGTTAGTTATTTTCTTTGGAACTTACACCATACCTGTATCAAACAACGTGATAAATATCTATAGAAATATAAATAAACAGAAAGGGAAAATCATTATAAAATCACCTGAGTCAGCTTGGATTCATAATCATTGGACAGTTCAATACAAACTTCTTCAGCTCGTGCCCGACAGGCTTGTTCTATTTTATCCTTCCAGTTTGATTGAATGACAGAGTGCCAAGCCTTCCATGCGTTCTTCATCAGCGTGTTCCTGTAATGTCTATCAGCCAGGCTGCGTGCATAATCCTAATATGAACATGTCAGTGTCAGTTTCTCATACACACTACTATACACATTATTACTTCTTCTGTACAACAGTCACACACATGCACATTACAATAGTATACATACAAATAGTTTAAAGGCAAACTAACCTATTATGGCATACACAAACCGACACAATTTTATTTCCTCTGTGCCTAGAACAGCAGATTTTTTTTGTCGAGTACTTAGGTGCACTTGTGTGCTTTGCTATATGTGTTATCTATTAAGCAGGGCCTCCTACACTGGTCAATATTTAAGTATGATGTATACACCCTTCTGTTGTACAGTACAGAGGGATATTTTACAACTATAAATATGTGTTACTACTACTACTAATAGCAATTCTTATCAAGTTACCCAAGAATATACGAAACTAATTTTGCCATCCTTTCAATCCATTCTGTAATCCAACAAAAAATGCTCTATCTCAAAATACATATTTATTTAGATAAGAGCAATGAACCTTAAAGCCCCCATACACGGGCCAATAAAAGCTGCCGATTTACTGAATCAGCAGATTATTGGCCCGTGTGTGGGGCCACTCATCGGATCACGGCCGCATCTGTGCGTGTATGCGGTCCCGCAATCTGACCACCCGTATTGGATGCATTATGATCCAATTGTTGGGCTCTAGGGCACACGGTTGGATCACCACGATATCGCTCACTTCAATGTGGGCATATAGGGAGAGATCTGATCGCGAAGTTAGGCAGCCATGATGGACATGGGCTACAACAGTGCGCTGTGCCCTGCACCTCTTGCCAAATATTTAAAGGAAAACTAAACCCTACCAATCCTCCGACCCTTCTTCTCCCCCTCCAAGCAAGAACTATTCTGTTCAGAAGTCTCCCCGTCTGCTGACCTGCCATAAATCATAAGAGCTGCGCAGTGGAGCTCAAAGGAGCCATCTTCTGTTGGTCTTGTGACCTCTTCTTTCAGTTGCCAATATGGATCTGATGGGAGCATGTGCAGTAGAAGCTGATTCAGGACATAGATTGAACTGCGCATGCTCCGCCAATATCTGTGTAAGCTCTCTAACAGAAGAGGATCAGAAAATGGAGAAGATGCCTTCTTTGAACTGCGCTGAGCAACTCTGCAAATGGCCTTTATAGACATGGGGGCAGCCATTAAAGCTGAAAAAAGGAGAAAAGGCACAGGATACACAGCAGATAAGCTCTGTAATAGAATACAATGGGATTCTACAGAGTGCATCTGTTATATGCTATGTAAGCCGAGCCTTGAATTGCTACCCCCATGGCTACACAGCAGCTTGTTTGTATAAATTATAGTAGTGTTTCTGACGCAAACACACCAGTTGTACCGGTGCAGGGAAACAGTCCATTATATTTTCTTTTTTTTTTTTTTGAGTGTTGCTGTTCGTTTAAGAGAATGAACTAGTAATCACCCCAATCACAACAAAGTCATTGGCCAAGGAGTGGGTAAAAAGGGATCATGCCTTAAAGGAGAAGGAAAGGTTAAAACTAAGTAAGCCTTATCAGAAAGGTCCATCTAAATATACCAGTAAACCCCCAAAGTAATGTTGCTCTGAGTCCCCTGTCAAAAGAAACACTGCATTTGTTTCCTTCTATTGTGTACACATGGGCTTCTGTATCAGACTTCCTGCCTTCAGCTTAAACCTCATTGCCCTGGGCAAGAGCATGCTCAGTTTGTTCCTCTCCCCCTCCCTTCTCTACTGTAATCTGAGCTCAGAGCAGGGAGAGACTCAGGCATGAAGTGATGTCACACCACATTAATACTGCAGCTCCTATTCTAAACAAACAGAGAGTTTCTAGAGCTTTTTACTCAGGTATGGTAAAACATTCTACAGAATAATTATAGCATTCTAGCTTGCACAATTGCAGCTAATCTATTGGCAATAAAATGCCTCCGTAGCTTTCCTTCTCCTTTAACCTTTTTCTTACAACGAATGCTGTGTAAGAAGTACCAGACCATTGTTGAAATGGGACATATCTAACACTTTTTGATACAGATAATAAGTCTCAAATCAAGTCCAATAATGAAAGCAACTATAATATGCAAGTTTATTTATTAATACCTCTTCTCTTGCTTCCGTCAACTGAAGTCGCCAGTGTGTAAATGTCCTCATGAGCTCCATTTTCTCCTTGTGCTTCTCTAAAGCGTGGGTTAAGTTAGAAATGACCTGCAAAGAACATCAGCAGTGCAATGTACATGGGATTGTAGCTGTAACACAAAATGCAAATGTCTCTGTGTTTGCTGATTACATGGGACTGAGCAGACCAATAACATCAATGAAGTGTGCATCGTAACTGCAAGGGGGTCGGGACAAAAAAAATCTGAGCATTTAAACTGGTAGAGGAGATTCAGGTAAATAAACTGTTTGCACTTTTTAAAAAATATGCTTTCTACTTATAAACCTATGAGCAAATAGCAATATCTTTGAAGGTGAAGAGTCCCCTTTGCGTGTGGCAAACTCAGATATAGCATGGAATGGCAGTCTGTAGCATCAAGTGCCATCAACATACTCATAGGAACAAAGCATAACCTTTATAAATCACTGTTAAGGGCCCATTGGACTATGCTGTACAGTTCTGGCCTCCATAAGGGCAACTAACCCAAAAGGTATGGAAGTTCTCAGTTATTAAGAAGAGCTGACCAAGGTGGGATGGTTTCCACTGGAGAAGAAGCACAGTGCTGCTCAGAGTTGCTGAAAAAATACAAAAATGATAGAGCGGAGAATGCCTATAAAAAGGCATTGGATATCTCTGCTGACCAGATTTGGCCAAAGTGCTAACCTATATAACATCATATTGATGCAGTCAAATACAACCCAACTCAATAGTGGTGTGACGATTTCCCAGATCTGGAGGAAGAAATGTGCAAAGATGCCCTAGCTTTAGTGTCCCAGCTTACTATCTCTAGTAGGGACAGATACATTAGATCAAATTGCTCAATAGAGTATACCTTACCCCACTAAGATTAGCTAGGATCTATCCAGGGGTCTCGGAGCAGTGTCCCAAATGCTGCAGAGCAGTGGGTTACGCGATGTGGTATGAAAGCTAATGAAAAAGTTGTTTAGAATTAAAGATTCTTTAACATATTAAGAGTGAACTTCAAGTTTAAAATTCTCTGTTAGCAGAGTGACATAATAACGACATAACATGGGTATTGCCAGTCTGTAGTTCTTCAATGAAAGTTACATGCCTAAACAGAATAGTTTTATGTAATGCAACTTTTGAAAAAATAAATAAAAAAAGGGATCACTATTGAAAACCCGGACTAGAATAAAAATCCCCAAGAAGTACAGAACATTTAAATAAGATAACATTTCAAAAGATAATTGCAGACTGTATGTAAATTGCTCAGAAGGACTTTAGGTCATTAGGCTTAATCACTGCCAGTGGTAGTTGTCTCAGGGAAATGATTACTACACCCACACACAGAGTAGGAACAGTATGCAAAATCTACAATGATTTAAATATCTCTAAATATCCATGCACATAGCAATATGTACAGAAATAAGACTCAAATACAGCCAACAAGCCTGCTGCTCCAGGCAAAATGTTATAGGATATTCAATTCTTTCAAAAGCAGTGCAACACTATTATTGATTGGGAGATTAGTAGGCCTATTTATCATGCTGTGTAAAACATTGCAGACAAACATCACCGTTGATGTTGCCCATAGCAACAAATCAGATCTTTGCTTTTGTTTTCTAACTTATAGGTGACTGTTGAAATCGAATTGCCGATTGGTCACTGTTGATGTTTGTGTTCAGTGTTCATAGATACGTCCCTAAGTGTATATCCAGCAGCTAAGCCAGGGATGTCCGAAGTACTTCCCGCAGGCCAAATGAGGCCCGTTTTAAAATTTTTACTGGCCCGCAGCCTCCATGAAGAAAGTATTAATAATGCGGGCCCGCCACCCCATTTAAAGGAGAATTCAACCCTCCTCAAAGTTTTCTTTCAGTCACCATATGTGCATGTGTTTTGAGGGCCTCAGCTGAAACGCTAACTTTGTGTTGTATATACCTCAACCAGTGCTCGGAAATACTGCTGTTCAGTAAGCATCGCATCCACGTAGCCGCCATATTGCCTTCTATGCTTCCGCATTCCAATACTTCCCTCTTTCCCCA
This sequence comes from Xenopus laevis, assembly GCF_017654675.1. Lineage (NCBI taxonomy): Eukaryota > Metazoa > Chordata > Amphibia > Anura > Pipidae > Xenopus > Xenopus laevis. The sequence continues at coordinate 200,832,150 of NC_054371.1, forward strand.
GCACTTCAGTAGAGACTCTGCGCACGTGAGATTTCACAGCATTTAAATGCGCAAACATGGTGAAAGGCTCTACTGCGCATTTCTGTATCGACAGAGGGGGGAGGGGGAGAACGGCTCTGCAGCAGCGCAGGTCTTTGTAATGCAGCTTGTACAGGAGTGTACTCACGACTATTGGTAATGTATTTGGGGGTCAGACAGGGTTACATACAATAGTCTGTAGCTGGCTTTACTAGTGAAAGAAAATACAAGAGGGCTATCAAGAGGGGTTGAATTCTCCTTTAAACAAGGAATCTTTCTTTATCCAGTTACGTTTGCATTCATGGGTGGAGCTTCCTGTCAGACAGCTCAGAGCCCCGCCTCTAACCACAGAGCTGTCAGGTGACTGTGATGCCAGCTAGTTAATGGTCCAGAGCTGTGCCCCGGGGTAGGAATTGGTGGGTACAGGTGTCAGGCTGAATGGTCGGCCCTCACCCATTTTCACCTCACAAATCTGGCCCTTGTTGCAAAAAGTTTGGACACCCCTGCTCTATAGCTAACAAGAAACCCCGCCCGTTACCTGTGGTAGGGAAGGGGGGCACCAGGCTGAACCAAATTTGCATATTCAAATTAGGGATGAGGAGGGAAATTGATCGACTTTTTGTCACAAAACAAGTAAAAATGTTTTCCCCTTCCCACCCCTACTCTGATTCAGTTCAGTATTCAACCAAATCTGTCGTGAAGGATTTGGGGGTTTGCCCGAATACAAAATAGTGGATTCGGTGCATCCTATGACTTATACACATCTTAATAAATGTGACCCGACTTTCAACCTCTAAATGTAAGTCTGGATTTTAATTCTTCTTAGATTTCTACACATATGTTTGTTATATGTATTGAAGGATGATTTGTAGGCTTATTTAACATGAGCAGAACAACCAGACAATTTGGTCTTTACACTACATAAGCTGGTAGTTAAGGATCTGGAAGATACTTCGCACCTGCTTTTTTTTTTTTTATAAATCATTATGTATTTGTTTAAATGTATGTACTCTATTGGAGGATCACACCTAAGAGCAACGCATGTCAGTGAGAGATCTACCACCTTCTGACAGATTTACATTCTAGTACAACGTATTATCATCTCCATTAATGGGTTACCTCATCTTTTCTCTGTATAGATGTTTCATAGGTCTGAAGATGATCCTGTAGTTTGTCTATTTGTCTGCTCAGCTGTGAAATTTGTTCAGCGTGCTTTTCGTTCTGGTTTTTGATTTCAAGTTTATGCTGCTCAATGACGGTAAGTCTCCATTTGCTTAACTCTGCCATAACATTGGTCTGGGGGAAAAAATGAAACCCTGATTTAATAGTTTAATGTTCAATGGTTTAAGGTAAAACTGAATTCATTTGCTGCATTTTTTGTATTACTCAATGGCTGTGTACAAGTTACCCTTTTAATGTGCAAAATATTCACATTCTATATGGATTTGGAGTGCCACCGGACCAATTATGTACCAGAAATAATGAATTATGGGGACTTAATAATAAATATAAAACTCTGAACTCTGGGTATAATGCTGGGTAGAATGCAGGGTGATCCACAGTATGATTGCCTGGGCAAAGCAATTATAGGAGTGCACAGGCCATAGAAATACACAGTTCTATGTATATATGTATATATTAAACAGAATGTGAGACCAATTCAGTTAAACCTAGGAAGTATGTAAATAGCAATAAGTAAAAACAGCAAAATAGGGTAATTTTCCCCAAAACCCTACAGCTCCTACTCACATGCTTTTGCCACATGCAGTAATGTGTAAACCTGCTTTCTGCACATTCAAACTCCTTACCTTACTGCAGTAGACAGATTACATTTTTATGAAAAGGTGTTTTACATTCAAACACTATTTGAAATCATTTATCATAACATAGTTAAAACAATTCTGCAGATACAGCGGAGAATAGAAAGAACCTAAAGGGAATATATATATAGTTATTGCTCAAACACAGCTGTTACGTAATAAGAAATGAATAACCGGTTTCCATACACAATGGCAGAAACCATTGAATGCATTTAATCATCAATTTTGAACTAATGGCTCTCCAGCTGCTACTCTACAACTCTCAGCAAAATAAAGTCACTGAGCTGACTGAAGGTATAATTCAGCAACAGCTGGAGATCCACTCCCTGAATACCACTGCTTTAGAAGAACCATTAAAGAATTACAATATAAATAATTTACAATATAAGGACGATATGGAAAAGCACGTTGGTTTTACAATATCGTCTATATTACAATAAAAAGTTTTAGTACAAAGCACCAATGTAGGAATTATACCTTTAGAGTCCCACTCCATAGATCTAGTACATCTTCCACTTTGTCCATATTTTCAGCAGGAACTGGAAGCTCCTTTACCCTCACTTGCTGCACCTGGGAGCCTGAAGATGTGGAGCCCCCTAGGGAAAGGTCTTCAGAATGAAGGGGCGAGAACGCTTCCAAACCTGACAGAAAGCTCTTCTTTTCCGACATGGCTCTTTCTGCAATCAATATGCAATTTCAAGAAATAATCAGCAAATACTCCCAACATTTATTGCACGGAGTTCAGGCAACCTGGTGATGAATATTTGCTATTATATGTTTTGTGAAAGCTCAGTAGAAGACCCAATAGTAGTATTTCAGTACTTGTAGTATCTCTTTGATGCTTAAAATCATTATTTTTTTCTCCTCCGGTGATAGAAAAAACAATAGTGCAGCTTTTAATAAATTGTGCATAATGTTGTGTGCAGCACAGCAGTAGTGCCTGAAGCAACACACACACACACACACACAGGGTCAGAGCTGATCCGTACTTTGCTTCTTCACAGATGACTTAGAGGCACATTTATCAATGGTCAAATTTCGAATTCATGTGAGTTTTTTTAAAACTCCAATAAATTCGACCACTTGAAATGTATTATCAACATCAAATTTTCTAAACTCGGACGAATTTAATCAACCCGAATTTAATTCAATTAGAATTATATAAACTTAAATCAAATTAAAAAAAAAAATACTTGAATGTCAGGAAGGCTGCAAACATCACCAAATTGATCCCTGGACCTCTTCCATTAACTTATACAGTCATTTAGCAGGTTCAAGGTGGTGAATAGTCAAATTCAAGTTTTTAAAGGGCCAGAGTATGATAAATCTCGAAATTCTAATTGAAACTCAAATTTAGTTTGGATAATTCACAATTCATTTGACAGTTTTAATAAAAAAAAATTAGAATTTTCACTTTCGACCCTTAATAAATCTGCCCCCTAGTGTCCACAAAAGAAAAAAAAAGTGACTTCCAATACGATTGAGAGCAGAACTCATAGCATTCATGGCTTTGAATCTGCAGATAAATCTTACACTATGATTTCTGCCATGCTGGCGGCATTCAGCATTATTATAGTTTCAGCCAGGCAAAGCAACCTCTATAACTGCATTAGATATAGCATATTCCCCTTAAATGGTCACTGCATAATAAACATCAAAAACAAGCGGATTGTATAAATTACAAAGAGTTAAAGAGAAAAATGTAAACATACGCATGTTAGTTGAAGACAAGGAGTGGAAATTACACTAGAACTCTATATAAAACAAACTATAATACCTCTGCAGTGAGAAAGGGTGTTTGGGAGGGTAGGAAGTAAGAAATTCAGTGAATGTAGTGGTAATAAAATGAAAGCAGTGAGTGTAAGAGACAGAGGAGTAGTACAAAATAACTGGTTGATCAAATTAAGGCAGCATTCAGATTTGTTCAGTGAGGAAATCATTTGCTTTGACAGTGGATAGCATTTTATTTCAGCTCTGCAAATGGAGTTGCACATGTTTTCTGGACAATTACAGGGGAATAAGCCATATGGTTATTGTCCGCCACAAGTTACAATCTCTGGGAAGACACAAAAGATGGTGGAACATAAAAACATTAGCCCCATATGTAATAAATGGCAGTAACGCATAGTAATTCTGTTTGCTATCAGCCAACTGGTTGCTATAGGTAGAGACATGTGGCAAAATATGCTCTTTTTACTACATTATCCCTTATGTGTTCCTCTCACCTTCCTCGTTTGCTGTTGGGGGAGACCTGCGTTGAGAAGTACTCGTTGCTGAACACTCTGGAATATTTTCCTCCGAATAATTTCTTGCTACAAAACAGCAATACATAGTAATGGTGACAGGTCTAGACATATTATTCTAAAATAACTGATAAATGCAAAGAATGTCACCAACAGGAATCCACAAAGTCACTTCACAAAAAAAAAATTTTTTTAAATTATATATATATATATATATATATATATATATATATATATATATATATATATATATATATATATATATATATATATATATATATATATATATATATATATATATATATATATATATATATATATATATATATTCCCACAGTATCAGCACTCAAAATGAGGTTATTCCAGTGGTGCAAGATCAAACAGTGTATAAATGGTATAAGGAGGATCAGCACACACTGTCTTGTTGGTGAAGAAAGTTTTCTTTTATTGTGAACAAAATTGCATCTCAATCCGACGTTTCGGTCCCATCTGGGGACCTTTCTCAAGACCTCCTTGATAAAGGTCTTAGGAGGAGACTGAAACGTTGAGGCCTGTTTTTAAATGGATCAATAAAAGTAATATGTTTTAACTTTGTTCATAATACCGGTGTGCTCCAACTCTTTTTTCTCCTTGAGAAAGGTCCCTGAGTGGACCGATATACCGATATATATATATAATACACAAAAGCCATGAATATCTTGTAAATTATATCCTTATAAACGGTGAGTTCTGATGTCATCAGTTATAAACGGTGAGTTCTGATGTCATTTCTGTCACATGACTCACTGAAACTTGTGTATTATAATAAATAAAGTACCCCCAGTTGTAAAATATGAGGATATTAGAAGTTACCTCGGAGTTTCATGACCTGTATAAAAACACTCGGCCTTGTGTTTTTATATGGTCATGAAACTCCTCGGTAACTTATAATATTGTCATATTTTACAAGAGGTGGTACTTTATTCACTATATATATATATATATATATATATATATATATATATATATATATATATATATATATATATATATATATATATATATATATATATATATATATATATATAAACCATATTCTGTAGTAATCATGTATTTTCTTTTTGAGCAATTTTACATTGATTTGTTTTGAAGGCTCAGATCATCTTTAAATGACCATTTTGAATCACAGTCCAGTGAATTTACATTTCTTGCTGAGGATTACAACACTCCATTTCAAGCAATGCAGGTATATCCATGAGTGAAAGCCTGGGAGAATATTACCTAGAGATTGCTCTTGCACAGGGTCCTTTGGAGTTGAAAACCTGTCACTTTTAATTTGTTCAGTGAAAAGCTGATTTTGCTCAGGGAAATGAGGCCCAAACCTTGGAGTTACAACTGCATAGCGAAGAAGCTCATCATATTCATCCTGTAACAAAACAAAAAGATAGCAAGGTTGCTTTAGTGTCTAAGGAATCAGTACATGAGTGTCTTTTGTAAAGGACTAGGTAGCAACACAAGTGGCAGTTCATGATACATTATTACCCATGTGTTACATTGAAAATGACAGTTTTGCTGGAAAAGAAACAGCTGACTTTAAAATAGAAAGGTACCAAAAGAAAATATTATATAATAATAATTGATCCACCCACTCAACAAAATATAATTTCTCTGCAGAACAAAAAATAAAGATAATAAAGGCAAACTGAACAACTCTTCTATAGTACTACAGTACACAATCATCTACTTGCGTACATCCCAAGCAGAACTGACAGAAAGTCTGTGTAACGAGTTTAAAAAGAGAGCTTCTAGTTCAGAGCCCTAGTCATTGAGTCAGGAGGCAGCCAAGAGGTTCCTGATCAATAAAGACTTATCATTGGCTTTCCTCCATGTATGTATTCAATTGGCTAGTGGTGTATTTATCCTTCCCCATTGTGTTTTCTGAGCATTGTAGCCTGAGCCTGTCTCTAGTTCTTGTCTTCTTACCTTGTCTTGCTCTTCCCCCAATAATCCCTTAGCCCCAACGATCTGGGTCAGTTAAATATACACAGTGGTTACTAGACAATAAGGGGCATATTTATCAAGGGTCGAATTTCAAATTGAAAACAAAAGTTGTTTTTTTTGGTCAAATAGGTCCGTATTCAGATCGTTCGAATCGAAGTAATATCGCATTCGATTCAACGTTTTTTTCCAAAAACAATTTTCAGAGTCCACCAATTGACTCCAAATTGGTTCTAGGAGGTCCCCCATAGGCTAAAACAGCAATTTGGCAGGTTTTAGATGCCGAATGGTCAAATTCGAGAAAGTACATAATAAATTTCGATGTTCGATTTTTTTTCAAATTCGAATCGAATTTGGACTATACCCTTGTTGAAGTACACAAAAAATAGTTCAAAGTTTGAATTTTTTTCATTCGAAAATTCACCTTGATCGTTGTTAAATCTGCCCCCAAATGACGAAGGCGCTCAGAAATTAAACATTTTGTTTAGCGAGACTACACACAATAATTGGGATCTGAGCATGGAACTGGATACAAAGCTCCCCGCAATTATCTTGTGGCCTGGGTGCGCTTAGCCCCGTACCCCGCCCTTCCTTTAGACTGCCCTTCCCAGGACTGACTGCCATGAGTCTGTAGCTAAGGAAGGGACACAGTCCAAAATCATCCAATTTCAACACCACACACAAGCGCATATGTGTCTGACCCAAGAGGCTTTTTATGAATACGTGAATAAAGTTTTGAAACTATTTTAATCCTGGCTGAAGTCTCTTGACTACTAGTGTGCACTGCTGAAATTGGAGTATTGCTTAGACCCCTAGTAGGGCCTGCTACATCTTGTTCTTCACTTGTTGTACAACCTGCAACATTCTTGCCTTGTCTATTGTTACCAATACCCCTTCTGGGTCCTGTTTTTATTTTTTTTGATTGCAGGGCTCGCTGCCTACCTTGATTCCAATTTTAGGGAATTCTCCAATAGTTTGATGGGATCTGACCTGACTGTGCACCTGCTCAGAATCCACAATGTGGTGATGTACTACATCTAATAGCTTTTAAAGGAGAACTAAACCCTAAAAATGAATATGGCTAAAACTGCTGTGTTTTATATACTGAACTTATTGCACCAGCCTAAAGTTTCAGCTTGTCAATAGCAGCAATGATCCAGGACTTCAAACTTGTCACAGGGGGTCACCATCTTGGAAAGTGTCTGCGACACTCACATGCTCAGTGGGCTCTGAGCAGCTGTTGAGAAGCTAAGCTTAGGGGTCGTCACTAATTATCAAGCAGAAAATAGGTTTGCCTGTAATATAAGATGATGCTACAGGGCTGATTATTAAATTCTGATGCTAATTGCACTGGTTTCTGTGGTGCCATGTAGTAATTATCTGTATTAATTACTAATCAGCCTTATATTGTGACATTTCTATTCTATGTGTACTGTATATTGTGAGTGGGTCCCTAAGCTCAGTAAGTGTCAGCAGCACAGAGCATGTACAGTGAATCAGCAGAAAAGAAGATGGGGAGCTACTGGGGCATCTTTGGGGGCACAGATCTTTACTGCTAATGGGCTATGGTTGCCTTGGGCTGGTACAGGAGTCCAAAACATAATGTACAACATTTCTAGCTACTTCTTTAGTTTAACTTTCCTTGTCCTTTAATCACTACTGCATTTGATGTGACTACACCATTATTGTCGCACTTTGAACCATGTAACACAAAAAGGCGTGAATCTGAGTTAGCTAGGTATGATGAAAAATGGAGATTAACAGTTGTACCCCTCTTTGCTTTATTTTCCCAAGGTTTTTTAGTTTTGCCTAAACTGCAGCTTCTCTCCCTTAATACCCCCCCCCATGGGAATCTACTGAGTTACAATTCCATTACAAACAGGGGAGGAGGGTGAAATGGGTTATTGGGGAGAATATTACTGTATGCTTATAAATTACAGTAAGGGGCAAATTCATCAAGGGTCGAATATCAAGGGTTAATTAATCCTCGATATTCGACTGGGGAATGGAAATCCTTCGACTTCGAATATCGAAGTCGAAGGATTTTGCGCAAATACTTCTATCGAACGATCGAAGGAATAATCATTCGATCGAAGGATTAAATCCTTCGAATCGAACGATTTTAATCCAACGATCGAAGGATTATCCTTCGACCAAAAAAAGTTAGCCAAGCCTATGGGGACCTTCCCCATACGCTAAAATTGAGTTCGGTAGCTTTTAGGTGGTGAACTAGGGGGTCGAAGTTTTTTCTTAAAGAGACAGTACTTCGACTATCGAATGGTCAATTGTCGAACGATTTTTAGTTCGAATCCTTCGATTCGAAGGTCGAAGTAGCCCATTTCGATGGTCGAAGTAGCCAAAAAAACACTTCGAAATTCGAAGCATTTTTTCTTCTATTCCTTCACTCGAACTTAATGAATAGGCCCCTAAGTCTTGTTTAGAGGAGGTAAAACCTTCCTGAAACATTATTATTCTCTGCCTATGGCCCAAAGGAAGGGGGGGGGTGGCTTAGCAGTTGAGGCAAGTTGCACGAGGTCTTGGGAAAACACTGAGCGTAGGCAGTAAATTAGACTCTTCTCACAGCAGGGAACACTAACTTCCTCTAAGCTAATATGGAGTAAAAGGGCACCTATCATTGAAAGCGTGTTTCCTCTAGAGGAGGTGTGGGCTAATAGAGCTAGCACTCCAATAGGGGAAATGAATATTCTTTTTTCCACAAAAATGCCCCTTAAAAGCGCCCGCACCAGAAAGGAGCTCCCATGGATGGCCATGTTTGATGACACACATGAACATATGGAGTGAGCCTCCCACTTCATAGGAGCGGGGGATGCACCACACCAATCTTATGTCACACACATGTGCCTAAACATGTCCACCCACACCGGGCGCTCCCTGCCAGGGCAGGCATCATAGTACTCACAAGGGGCAATATTTTAGGGAAAAAAAACTTTTAGTTCCACCTACCGGAGAGCAGGCTCTACTAACCCATACCTTCGGTGGGGGAACCAGTTTTCCAGTGATAGTAGGGATATACAGGGCACATAGACACAAACTGCAAATGGAATTTTGTCATGAGTTGCAAGACTTCTGGTAGATCATAGAACCAAACCTGAGTACTCGGGTTAAGCTCCATCTTGAGGCTTAAAATGTTAACTAAGCTTTATTCCTGTAAAACTATTTTTTCTCATTTATTTAACGTCTGCTCTGATTTGTGTTGTTTTGCCACACAGGTGATGTTAGCATTACTTAGGGGCAGATTTATCAAAATGTGAGTTTAGAGCTTAATAAATAAAAACTCACCCATGTTCTATTCATTCCCATGGGATTTTTAGAACCTTGTTTAGCAAATGGTGAATTCTAACTTTTGCCCATTGATAAATACAATTCTAAAAATTCCATAGGAACGAATAGAACATGGGTGAGTTTTTATTTATTAAGCTCTAAACTCACATTTTGATAAATCTGCCCCAAATGTTAATCTATACCAAGAAATCTTTTTTTAGGTTTAATGACTCTGTAAGAAAGGAATGAATCATTTCATTTGCCCATTAGTTAGAAATACCCTTACAATGTAGTGTTGAAGAATAAGATAAAAGAATAACCAACACTTGTGGTTACAGTGAATGGAATTCCAGAAAATTAGAATATGTGATATACTATATGTGTTTAAATTAATTTGGGTTATAAACATTCCTTTGTCCTACCTGAAGATCTGAGGACACTGAACTGCCATGGTCTGAATCTTTTGGCAAAATAGGACTTTCCCGATACTCCTCGTCAGAAGACATCTGCATGGAAACATCACACTTCATAACTTTCATTTTACTGATGTAAATAAATGTACGGTGGCCCATGTGTTAACTAGAAGTAGATAGTGGACTGAGTGGAGGGGGACAAGGACCTTCCCACTCACCCAATATAAAATGTTTATGCTCCACTGCTGTCTTCCTTCCTTATATGGGGCCCAGGCCCCCAGAGTCATTATTCCAGCACACCTGTACATATGTAATGCATATATGCTCTGGAGATCTAACTCCCAATTCACTAGTCTTTAAGCATGGAATTTCTGAGCTCATAAGAAAATAGCAAAATGTTGGATGATTGAGGTGGCCAGGGGTTAGAAGCATGTCATAATTTTACTATGATCTAACACCCCCCCCCCCACACACACACACACACAACTCACTGACTTGGCTAGCCTAGTCTGGAAATTCATACACAGGTTACTGCTGCCATTCTGAGTAAAACCAACTACCCAGCCGTTCTATAAACACAAGGGTGGTTCAGCAATGAGGCAAGATGAGATTACTTTAAAGGAGACATATAGAATACATTTAAAAAAAAAAACCCTAATTTTGTAGGCAATTTTGAGTAATATATGGTGTTGTTTTTAGATGGTGCTAAAAATTTATATTATCTTTAATATTATCTTTAAAAATATCCCCTTTATTGGAGCTCCCTATAGATGCTCTTTGGTCCCTGTTTCAAATGAGGGGTGGGCGTGTCCTAACAGTCCCTGCCAGAAGCACAGTAGGAGGGAGACAGCCAATCACAGCACTGCAGTCACACGAGCAAAGACAGGCTTTGGTTCCCTATCAGGTCCTGCTAGCTGCTGATTGGCTCCCATGCACAGCCTGGGAATTTAGGGAGCAGGAAGTCGAAGAGAATTGAGGGATTATTATGGTTTTTCCAGAAATATTCAATAAATCAACCTGAAACAATACTTTTTTAAGCACAATTCTATATCTAAATGAGTATAAGGCACTGGTACTTTTTACAAAATGTCTCATTTAACAGGGGTGGCAAAAAGTCACAACTTGTAATTTTAAAGGGGTTGTTGACCTTCCAGACACCTTTTTCATTTAGTTGCTTTCAGGTAGTTAACCATAAAGTAATGTTTTTGGTTACTTTACTGATAATTTCAGCAAAAAATCTACTAGTCCCACCCATCTGTTTCATTTCCTGCTGCCTCCTTTCCCAGGCTGTGCAGGGGAGCTGGCGGCACTCAGCACACTGTAGGATAAGAACCAATCAGCAGCTAGGCTGACCTGATAGGAAACTGAAGTGTGTCTTTGTTTCAGTGAATACAGGGCTATGATTAGCTGTCCCCCTCCTACTGTGCTTCTGGCAGAGATCTTTAGGATAGGCCCACCTTTCATTTTAAACAGGGACCAGAGAACATCTATGGAGATCTCAAATTAGGGTAAGGCCACACTAAGCGATAGCGCGGCGATTTGACTCGCGGCGACTTTTCGCGGCGACTTTTAATCCGCAATCGCTGGCGAAACTTTGGCGCTGGCGTCTATGGGGAATCGCGCAAAATCGCCAGCGTAGAAACACACGCGGCGATCTTTTTTCTATTGTCGCTTGAAATCGCCTAGCGAGGCGATTTCGAGCGACAATAGAAAAAAGATCGCCGCGTGTGTTTTTACGCAGCGATTCCCCATAGACGCCAGCGCCAAAGTTTTGCCAGCGATTGCCGTTTAAAAGTCGCGGCGAAAAGTCGCCGCGAGTCAAATCGCCGCGCTATCGCTTAGTGTGGCCTTACCCTAAAGGGGCTACTTTTGAAGACAATATACATTTTTGGCCAAAAGTAAAACCAGCAACATATAGTATACATTATTGCCTACAAAATGATGGGGGTTCATTTATCATTTATTATATTTATTCATTTATGTCTGCTTTAATGAAACTAAAGTATTCTGATCAGCAGAGCCAAAGATAAAAAATGTATCAACTAAATGTATCAATTTAGAACGTCCCTCCTCCCAGAGCTTCTATAGAAAGACATAAGGTGAAAAATTAATCTTTTAATATTCAGAAAAATGGTCAAATATAGAAAACAGATAGTAATTGAAAAAAATCTTTATTTTCAAATGAATTATCTGAAAACAACTGCATTGAAGAAGTGTTGGAAGGTGAATAACCCCTTTAAGAGACTAAAACCAGTCTCTTCTAGCGCAAAAAGTGAAACTGCAATAACAATGTGACCTAACACAACATAGGTTTATACAAAGAATGTATATCCCTCCTGCTTAAAAATAGGGAACACACCATATTTAGATGTAGCATAGTAACATAGTAAGTTAGGTTGAAAAAAAGACACATGTCCATCAAGTTCAACCTTTTAAAGGAAAACTATACCCCCAAAATGAATATTTAAGCAACAGATAGTTTATATCAAATAAAGTGGCATATTAAAGAATCTTATCAAACTGTAATGTATAGTTAAGTAAATATTGTCCTTTACTTTTACTCTTGCCTTGAACAACCATTTCATGATGGTCTGTGTGCTGCCTCAGAGATCACCTGACCAGAAATACTACAACTCTAACTGTAACAGGAAGAAGTGTGGAAGCAAAAGACACAACTCTGTCTGTTAATTGGCTCATGTGACCTAACATGTATGGTTTATTTGTGTGCACCGTGAATCCTAAGATCCCAGGGGGTGGCCCTTATTTTTTAATTTTCTAGTTATGATTACCCAATGGCACATACTACTAGCAAAGTATATTATTATGAAAATGGTTTATTTACATGAAGCAGGATTTTACATATGAGCTGTTTTATGCAATATCTTTTTATAGAGACCTACATTGTTTGGGGGGTATAGTTTTCCTTTAAGGCTAGTTGATCCAGACGATCCAGCAGAATACCAAATTCTGTACAAAAGAGTCAACCAAAGACTGAATCAAATCGGAACTTTCATTTGCCAATTCAAATTGGAAAAAAAAATGGAAAAGTTGCATTAGAAAAATGAAAGTTCAGTGGTTTAGAGCTTAACAGTCACATGAGGGTTTGGACTGAGGGTGTATTTATTAACATTGGAGACAAAACATCACCGGCGATGGGGCCTATGGCAACCAAACAGTCACCTACAAGCTAGGAAACAAAAGCAAAGATCTGATTGGTTGCCATGGGCGACATCACCGGCGATTCATAAATGTTAATAAATCCCCCACTTAGGATATGTCCCAGTCCAGCAATAAGTGCCAGCATTCATCTTAATGTCAAAATAGACCAGGACAGGTGCAAATCTCAGGTTAAAGCTGCTGCTGGAGGTTTTCATACAGGGAAACAACATGCCCATTCCAAAAGCAGATTTGTAAGGTAGAGAAGGAGCCTTCCTTCATCATAAGCAGCAACAATTCTGCAGCCAATTATAACTGCAAAGTACAGAGTCGCCATCAAGGGGGGGACGGGGGACGGGTCACGGGGGTAGTTGGGTTTTCAGACATGTGGGGGGTCGCTGGGCTGCACTTACTTGAAAAACCGGGCCCCTTGCTCTGAGCGAGCCGCAGACTTGAGAAGGGAGGGCAGTTACTATGGTAACAGCGTCTTCTTTCTTCTACACGTCTTCTACACGGCTTCTGCACAGCTACTTTTGTCACGTTCCGGTAGAACCGTATAGGTCTGGAGAGCAGTTTAAAATTCACCCTCTTATTCACTAAAATGCACAACAGTCGCGCTTTTTCCCCTGACAGTCCCGGGTCGCTGCTTCCACCTTCCACAAAGCTGTCAACTGTCTGCAAGCTTCCTCCGCCTGGCTTTCAAAAGAAATCCCGAGGCTTCAAGTCTCATCGCGCGAGACTAGCGTCACGACTACACGTATGCGCCGTGACGTATCCCTTTTAGAAGGTTTGTAAGAGCGTCTAAGCGCAGAGTAGGGCGTAAAGTGGCTGATAGCTGATGGTCCACTCGTAATCTGTTTTGTTTTTTTTTGCTCTACTCACACCTTCTACTTTTGGTAGAGAAGAAAAAAAAATACTTTTCTTTAGTGTTAGTTCCAGGGTTGGCGGTTTTCCAGCCAAATTGGGCGACTAGTTTAAAGGATAAGTAAACCTTTAAAATAAGTGAATGTAAAATTGACGAGGGGCTTATTCTAAGCACTGTTGTAATGTACATTCATTATTTATTTTGGTTTTATTCCAAGATATTAAGGGAAATATGTAATGTTAATATAAGTGAATTTAGTGACAACAACACCACCTGCTGGCCAGTTTCTGACCACCAAGTAGTCAAGGTAGTTGTCAAGAGAAAGGGCTCCTCTGATGTGAGAAACCTTCTCACATCTTTCCTAAGCAGAAGGACACCAGAGCAGCCTCTTTCTTTCTCCTGACAACTTCCTTGACTACTTGGTTGTCAGACTGGTCAGAAAATTGCCAGCAGGTGGCGCTGCTGTCACTTAATTCATTTAACAGTATATGTATCCCTTAATATCCTGGAATAAAGACAAAATAATTAATAAATGTACATTGCAAAATTTCTTAGAATACCACCCTGATCAATTTTACATACACTTAAGGTGGCCATAGATGCAAAGATCCGCTTGTTGCCACACGAGCGGATCTTTCCCCGATATGCCATTAACAGGCATGGCTATATCGGGGGTAATCTGATTGTTCGGCCGCATGGCCGAACGATCAGATTACGATGTGTCATGAGCTCCGGCGGGATCGGTCGGGTCAAAATAAAACTTGACCAATCCTCGATTCATACGATCGGATCTGTGTGTCTAAGGTTTACTTATTCTTCAAAGCCCTGGTCTGTTTTGAAAGTGCAAACTAGCCAAGGTACGGATTTGGGCTACTTTTTGGGGATTTAGCAGGTTTCTACCAGCCAAAGTTGTTTTTTATGTTGCTGGACTACCATTAACAAGCTCCCAATATGCCTGAACCTTGATAATATGTTAAAGTAGATTTGTAGTCCAGCAACAACTGAGTAAAGTATGGTTGAGCAGGGAAGCAGGGTCTAGTGTCCCTTTTATTGGCCTCCAGGTTGGGTTTTAAAGGGCACTGTGACCTTAAAGTGGACCTGTCACCTACACATAACACGCTGTGTGACAAAAGTCGTTTGCAAATTAAACATGGAGCCAATATTGTTTTTTTCATGAAAGCATCTATACCTGTTATAAAGGTGTTTAAATATCTGTGCAGTCAATCAAATATTACCTTCTTCGCCTCTATGCCTGAGACATAGAGGTGGGGCAGTCAATCACTTTCCATTCAGCACTTCCTAGATGTCACTGCTCTCCCCACATTCCCCCTCCCTCACACTCTATAATTGTGTAAGGCAATGTGTACGGGCATTAGGTCCCCCATTCGGCACATACACAAGATTTTGGGATGATACACAACTTGTCTTCATAACAGTGTCCACAAAATGGCTGCTGCCTGCGTGCTGTGATTGTGTAATTCCAAGACTAAGGGAAACAAAATGTAAATAATAAATGTAGCGTAGGTAAATTTTATTTTGCTCAACTAACATGATAAAAAATAATTTGCAATTATTTCTTAGGGTGATAGGTCTCCTTTAAACAGTTTCCCTCACCAGAGGTCCGGCTAATAGAGCCTGCACTTCAGTTGGTGAAAACAACAGTTTTTTTTAATTGACTTGTCGGCTCTATGAAGGGAGCTCCTGGTGCAGGTGGCCATGTTGGGGGCACACACATGAACACAATGAGAGTGCTGCAACTCACTCATTATATGCACGTGACGTCTGACTGTGAGGCACCTATATCAGAAGCACATTACATGCATGAGCTCTACACAACATGGTCACTTGCAGTGGGAGATCCCTCCCGGTGCGGGCAACCTAGCGCTGACGGGGGCATTTTTTTTTAGAAAGAAAATTATTATTTTCTCCAACCTGCAGGCTTTATTAGCCCACACCTCTGGTGGGGGAAACTATTTTAGGGTGAGAAGTGCTCGTTAATGTGTATCTGGACATTCATCCAAGGTCCACAGTCTTATCTTTCTTATTACCATAATTTCACACTCATAAAGAGAGAATAGCACAAGGATACCTTTATTATGAGAAAGAAATGATGTGAAGAAGTGATTTCTGTCCACTGACAAACTGAAGCTAGTGGTCTTTACAGTGTGTGCATTCTGAATTTCTGATTTCTTAATATATCTGCTGAAAAGCAGCCAGCAATTGTCAGTTTACCCTGCTGGGATCTTTTAACAAGAGCCCTCAAATTGACGACTAATGATCCAACTGATTGTCTATTTGTATTGCAATAAACAAAAATATCTTATAAGCTCAGCTAGTATAGAAAACCTAAAAAGGTGTAAAACACCTAACCATCTCAGATGGTACTGCCATTCATTCTTAGGTTTACTCCCGTTTAATTTAAGTTGATGTTGTATATTCTAGACTTGTATGTAAAAAAATGTTTACAAGTATGGTTACATTTGTCTTCTAAAATGACAGTAGTTACGGTTGACGGTAGAACTGATTGTACATAGGGCAGTGGCACATACATTATGGGGCACATTTACAAAGCTCGAGTGAAGGATTCGAATTAAAAAAACTTCGAATTTCGAAGTGTTTTTTGGGCTACTTCGACCATCGAATGGGCTACTTCGACCTTCGACTACGACTTAGAATCGAAGGATTCGAACTAAAAATCGTTCGACTATTCGACCATTCGATAGTCTAAGTACTGTCTCTTTAAGAAAAACTTCGACCCCCTACTTCAGCAGCTAAAAGCTACCGAAGTCAATGTTAGCCTATGGGGAAGGTCCCCATAGGCTTGCCTGTGATTTTTTGATCGAAGGATATTCCTTCGATCGTTGGATTAAAATCCTTCGAATCGTTCGATTCGAAGGATTTAATCGTTCGATCGAACGAATAATCCTTCGATCGTTCGATCGTAGGATTAGCGCTAAATCGTTCGACTTCGATATTCGAAGTGGAACGATTTTAGTTCCTAGTCAATATCGAGGGTTAATTAACCCTCGATATTTTATATGTGTATATTACATTTTCATGTACAATAAGGCACCCATAATGACAACGTATTTTGCATTGCCTAAGTGTTCTGTCCAGATTAATAATTTTTGACCTCATAATACAGGTATGGAATCAGTTAAGCAGAATGCTTAAAACATAGGTTTTTAACTAATGTAATGCTTTACTGCTACTACTTTTATATTTAAAAGAACATGGATTGTTGTGCCATCAACATGGATTAATGCAGCTTAGTTACCATCAATGCAAGGTACTGGTTTATTATTACAGGTATGGGTCTGGGACCTGTTATCCAGAATGCTTGGGACCTGGGATTTTACGCATAAAAAATCTTTCTGTAATTTGGATCTCCATATCCTATAATAATTTCAGCATTAAATACCTTGAATGAACTTGAATGGTATCTTAGTTAAGTAAAAATTCAAATAGAAAAAACCTGATTCTGCAAGTCGAGTTGCAAAATCCGAAAACTCAAATTAATTGGGTTTACTGCTGAAAAAAAATATGAATCATACAAATTATTTCAGTTATTTGACAAAACTCTCAGAAAAAATTCAAACATTGTGCTATCTTTTAATAGTTTAAGGCTAAGGCCACACTAGGCGATAGCGCCGCGATTTGACTCGCGGCGACTTTTCGCTGCGACTTTTCATCGCGACTTTTAAGCAATCGCTGGGGAAACTTTTGCGCTGGCGTCTATGGGGAATCGCGTAAAATCGCCAGCGTAAAAACACACGCGGCGATCTTTTCTCTACTGTCGCTCGAAATTGCCTCGCTAGGCGATTTCGAGCGACAATAGAAAAAAGATCGCCGTGTGTGTTTTTACGCTGGCGATTTTACGCGATTCCCCATAGACGCCAGCGCAAAAGTTTCCCCAGCGATTGCGGCTTAAAAGTCGCGAGTTTCCCCAGCGATTGCGGCTTAATCGCCGCGAGTCAAATCGCGGCGCTATCGCCTAGTGTGGCCTTAGCCTATGGGACCTCTGCCATTGACTCCTACATGACCTTGACAAGTTTTAGATGGTTTATTTTCAGATTCAAGCTTTTTCCAACTAATTCTTAAAAAATTTGAGTTTTTTTAACCAGAGAATTTTGACTAAAAAATACCCTCAAGAAATCGAATTTTTCAGGGAAAGACAACTCGGGTTATTTGATAAATAACCCCCTAAATGTGTAGACTTACAGAGCAATTGTTTTTTAGATGGGGGCAGTGCCCCCTGTTTGAAAGCTGCAAAGAGGAAAAAGAGCAGGGCAAATAACTCAGAAACTATAAAATTTAAATAATTAAGACCAATTACAAAGTTGCTAGGGGTTGGACATTCTATAACATACAAAAAGTTACCTAAAAGGTGAGCCACCCCTTTAATAACAACATACAATATAACCTATTTAGGAAATGTGAGTCCAAAAAAAATCAACTTGAAAACGTGACTTTTTGTGGAAAACACAACTCGAACCTTAATAAATAACCCCCAAAATAAACCCAATAGGATTGCTTTGTCGCCAATAAGGATTAATTATATCTTAGTTGCGATCAAGTACAAGGAACTGTTTTATTATTACAGAGAAAAAGGAAATTGTTTTTAGAAATCTGACTTATTTGCTTAAAATGGAGTCTGTGGGAGCTGTCCTGTAATTCGGAGCTTTGTTGATAACGGCTTTCCAGATCCTATACCTGTACAGAGAAAAAGCTAATCAGTCACAAAATGAACAATTGCTCCAATAGGATCATGGGTGTTCCTGCCATGAGGCAAAGTGAGAACCTTTCCTGAGGTGGCAGTATTTTAACGGGCAGCAAAAAAACAATCCTGGTACATGTTAAGTGCCGAAATGCTATCAATGGCCCATCTTCACCCCGGTAGGAACACAAAACGGTAAGTGTGGGGGCAGTGTGGGCATCAGAATTGCTTATAAATAGGAGGTTCCTAAAGGTCACTCTAAGAAATGGCATTGCTGTATTTTGGAGTTCTCTGGGTCTCACATTGTATTTTAGTTATTTAGTTTGTTTATCAAGTCTTCGACATTGTGTAGTAATCATAGCCAAAGAATTTTTGTGTTCAGAAAGTTCGTGTCCCAGCATCTACGAGATAATTAAATGGCGGCATTCTCATTATAATTCAGATGTTGTATTGTCTTAATTCTTTGGCTTTAATCATAATGAGTCATGCAGAACTCATCCTGATAGAGAAGGGGATCTCAGCAAGAAGGGCTGTTGTGCTTTGTACGCATCATTAAATAATTAAGCCTCGTTTATTGACATCTTATGCCTGCATGGTACACAAAATCTGAGAGAGAGTGGGTGTATTGTGGGAGTATTGGAGCTTGAGAAGTGAGCCAAATGCATCTAATAAATAACTCTAATGAGGTCATGACCACAGCAAATACCTACATTTTAAAATTCAAACTTGCTGTTTTCTAACCTAAACCTGGCACGAGGGAAAATTCTGTTTACTGCCAAAGCCTCTTAACATCTTTTCTCATTGTCAGCTGCCTGTAACCTGTTCAGCTGCACTCGCCCACTAACACTTGATCAACTTCACAGGATATAAGTCACTTTTTTGTTTCTAATGAATGAGTATTCATTATAGTAGTGACTCAGAAAGTGATTCTGGGTGCTTTGAACTCAGTGTTTTAAAGTAGCCCAAACTATTGGCACTAAAGTGCTAAAACTTTTTCAGTGCAACAATCACCTGACAGGTACTTTTGGGCATCTTACCTAGCAACAGCACTGCATATTTGAACTATATTTAGACACTGCATATATGTAGACACTGCATATAAAAAGTGATGTTTGAGAATACAGATTCCTCGTTATACACATGAAAAAGAGAATCTGCACAGGACTCTTGGGTAACAGAAAATCAATGGATCTGGACAAATCTGTCTTTTTAGAAATAGTGTATTCATTATGTACAGATGAATTCTGGTATTATCCACCAATGAAGGCTGCCATATTGACCAGAACCGACTAGATTAAATGCATCTAAAGCAAAAAATGGTGGCACAATGGTTAGGCTTAGCACTGCTAAATTTGATTCCAGTTGGGGGAACTATCTGCAAGGAGTTTGTATGTTCTCCCTGGGCTTGAGTGGGTTTCTCCAGGTGTTACAGTTTTCTCCCACATTCCAAAAACATATAAGCAGGTGCTTGATGTAAAGCTCTATATCAATTATATGGCACTATTTGAAGAAGGAATATTAATGACTGAGTTGTTTACTAACTACATCTATTACATGCTGACATATACATGCAGGGGTTCCAGTTTAACTTATCCTGGGATCTCTTGCTAGTCTTTACTGGATGTAGCAGATCCCAGAATATTTTTAGCATTGTAGAAGTTAATTAGAAAGCAGGATTGAGCGAAGCATTGGGCTGGGTGTCCAGAGCCTGCAACCACAAGATCCCCTTTGTGACATCAAAGGCCCCCCTCTCTCATCATCCGCCCAGCCTCTCCCCCCGCCGTACTGCTGCGCCACATTGCATACGTTTTACCTCAACTCATAGTGAGAAAGAAGTGGTGGGGGAGCATCCGATGTGCCAAGGGAAGTAGGGCTTTTTCCCAGTGTCCTGCTGGTCCAGTCCAACCCTGGTTGAGTGGTTCAGGCACCACAGATGGAAAAGAAGTTGCCTGAAATGGTCATCATATTATAAGGTGACTTAAATTAGTCCTATCAATGCCTCCTTGAGAACTGATCTGGGTTCAAAGTACTAATTAGGTTAGATTAGGTGCCCAGCTAGGCACAGAAACAGCCTCAGTGGATTTCGGCAAGGAAACGCAGGACTTTACATTTTGTGCCGAAATCCACCAAGTCCGTTCACGCTGGAACTGACACAAGGCTTCTGGATGCGAGTAGACAAGAAGATCCAGCTAGTGGACGGGGGCTAAAATCAGCCTGTGGATTTCTGTAGGCTGATTTCTGACCCTAGGCTGTTGAACAGGACCTAGACTGATTAAAGGATAACTATACCCCCAAACAATGTAGGTCTCTATAAAAAGATACTGCATAAAACAGCTCTTATGTAAAACCCTGCTTCATGTAAATAAACCATTTTCATAATAATATACTTTTCTAGTAGTATGTGCCATTTGGTAATCATAAACAGAAAATTGCCATTTTAAAAAATAAGGGCCGCCCCCTGGGATCATACAATTCACTGTGCACACAAACATACCAAACAAAATATACTTGTTAGATCACATGAGCCAATTAACAGACAGAGTTCTGTCTTTTGCTTCCACACTTCTTCCTGTTACAGTTAGAGTTGTAGTATTTCTGGTCAAGTGATCTCTGAGGCAACACACAGACCATCACAAAATGGTGGTTCAAGACAAGAGATGTAAAAGGGCAGTTTTTACTTAAATATATATTCCAGTTTGGTAAGATTCTTTTATATGCCACTTAATTTCATATCAACTATCTGTTGCTTAAGTATTCATTTTGGGCATAGTTTTCCTTTAAGTAAATTTAAAAAAAAAGTATTGTATATCATTACTTTACATCAGGGATCTGTTTAAAATAAAAATTCTGTAAACTGGATCATTGAACATGTAAAGAATAGAGAAAATGAGTGTTCAAATGTGTAAATCCAGTGCAATTCTATGGCACCAAATATGACTGTTTTCAAGATTATGTTACGAATATTTTAGACTTACAAGTTCTTTCATATTACAGAAACATTTATTTCTTCTCAGCAAAAATCCACGCTTCATATAAATGGTAAACAAGCTAACAAGGATCCTTTTGACAAGAATTCACTCATCATTTGAACGACTTCTTTATCTGCATGACACAGTGAATTCATTTATTTTCCTCTCCTTTGTACACGGCGGAGAAGTACATCATTACATTACAGGCAGATCGCACTCATAAATAATAACTAGTGGTGCCACAAATGCACTCAATGAGAACACGGGTCTTTGTTACAGAGGCAAACCTGTGCAGTACTGTACAAATGACAGAAAAAAGGAGTTTTAAGAGCCACAAAATAACGGGCTTCATATGTTTTTATATTGGATGTCCTATTATCACCTGCTCTTGTTAAAATTGTATCCGTGTTCCAGTTCTAAGGGTAAAGGCACATGGGACATTTTAACCTCTATTGCCTTCTGTCCCTGCTCCTAAAACTGTTGAATGTAAAGCGTTACCACTGCCATGAATATAAACTGCATGTCATCATTGAATTGAATAGCATGCCAGCAAAAGAAAGACATGTCTGATGTATCATAAATATCAGGGTAACATAAGTCCCAACTGTCCCGTTTTCAGAGGGACAGTCCCTCTTTTGACAGCTCAACCCGCAGTCCCTCGTTTGTACTGAAAAGTCCAGATTTTCTCTGCACTGAACAGGCAGAAAAAGAAACAATGTTTCTAACTTAATTGGCTTCGGCAGAGAGCCCAGAACAGCCACAGCTGCAGATAAGATACTTTTGTAACAATTTTGAGATAAGCAAATAAGTAATTGTAACAATATAAGATAACAGGTCTCTTGGGAGAAGTTAGGCTCACAGATTAAAGGGCAATTCACCTTCATTAGCAAAACTGTAATAACTAAAAAAAACACAGAAATATGTTCAAACTTTCATAACCTGCCAAATTTTGTAAAAGGAACATGGTAATGAGGGGGTGTGGCCACAAAAATGGGCATGGTCAAAACATGTGCCGTACTGCGCATGGCAACTTTTTTGCCCCTCTGTTTATTTCTAAAATGCTTGGAGGTATGGAATGGTACAAGGGCATTACCACTCAATATCTAAATGTAAAGCGCCATGGAGTGCACACAGAGTGGTACCACATGGACCTTGGGGCCAAAATGTTAAGGTTCCACACGATAATGAAGTGCTCAACCACTGTGCATTTTCCACTAGGATCAGGTGCTGAGCAGTATATTAACCAAAAAATGTTTAAGGTTGGCCTGCTACTGCTCGATCAGCTGCCGAAAAATCATTCACTAGAAATCATTTATATAGAGCAGATTAGAATCATTTGTAACAGCAGGACAATCATGCTGCTATACAGCCCATTCTGCATTGCAGATAACAGTTCTATGTTTAGAGTGCAATTTAAATAGTTCATAAAGAAGAGCATCGGCTCAGTGGGGAGCACTTCTGCCTAGCACCACTGGGGTCAGGGCCAGATTTGAGGAATCAACGTCCCAAGGCTTAATGGTCCGCTGGACGCTTCACGGGCGCGCACCCCCACAGTGGCCGCAAGGTCCTAGAGCCGGCCCTTTAGGATGTGAAACCTACCCCCCGTGCGTGCGCGAGAGCACTCTCAAGCACTGGAGCACTGGGGAGTTTTAAGTCCCCAGTGCTCCTTAGGGATGCGGTTGGGAAGCATGCCGCCCCTAAAATTTTCCCGCCTAAGGACTGGGTCTTTTTAGCCCTGCCACAAATCCGGGCCTGGCTGGGGTACTGAGTTAGATGCTAACTTGGCACGATATGCATGGAGCTTGTAGACTCTCCCCATGTCTGCATGGGAATTCCTCTGGGTGATCCTGTTTCCTCATACACCCCACAGACATACAAGTAGGTTAAAGGAACAGTAACACCAAAAAATGAAAGCGTTTAAAAGAAATGACAATATAATGTATTGTTGCCCTGCACTGGTAAAACGGGTGTGTTTTCTGCAGAAACACAAATATAGTTTATATAAACAAGCTGCTGCGTAGCCATGGGGGCAACCATTCAAGCACAGGATACACAGTAGATAATAGAAACATTCTAAAGGATCCCATTGTATACTACAGAACTTATCTGTTATTTTCTGTGTATCGTATACCTTTTCTCCTTTTTCAGCTTTGATTGACTGCATTTCTCTGCTGATGGAGAATCCACTGCCCTCTGCTCTTCCTGCACATGGAAGCATTGTCTCTGCTGGGGTGCAGGCAGATGAGGTATGGGATCCATTATCCAGAAACCCGTTATCCCAAAAGCTCTGAATTACAGGAAGGCCATGTCCCATAGATTCCATTTTAATCAAATAAATCACATTTTAAAAGTGTATTTTCTTTTTTCCCTCTAATTATTAAACAGTACCTTGTACTTGATCCCATCTTTATTGAAGGCAAAGCAATTCTATTGGGTTTAATGTATGTTTAAATTATATTTTAGTACAGATCCAAATTATGGAAAGATCCCCTTATTTGGATAATCCCGGGCCTCAAGCATTCTGTATAACTTTTTTGTTACTAGCCTTTCAAGAATATAGTATACTAGATGGATGTCTCCAGGAAGGGCAGTAATCCTATTATACAGTGCTGCAGAATATACCGGCTCTTTACTAATTCTTCTTAATAAAAATGATGGTTATAGAGTCATTAGGCTAGAGCATGTCTGTGTTCAATTCCCATGTGAACTTAACCCAGTCACTTTATCTTCCTGTATCTCAACCACCAAAATTAAAGCAGGCAAAGTATTATTCTAATTGATAAGGCTCCTATGAATAAAGACATAACTACATGTTTTGGAGTACGGCTTTCAAATTCATACAGGCTTGTCTTAGAGAAAAAGGTAGTGTAGATATTGGCCAAATAATTTTCCGGCAACTCATTTGTTACTAATGGCTTGCACATTTAAATGGAAACTGTCATGCAAGAGCAGATGGGTTTTTTATTTTCTATGTGGATTTGATAGTGATAAACAAGTTCTTACAGATCCGCATGATGTGCCCAGTAAATTGTGATTTTAGAAAGCAACTGTTATTTAAGCGTAACAAATGTGCTGTATGGACAATGCAATGGCAAAGTTCTGGTAGGCGCTCTGCTTCTCTCCTCAGCTGTTCCGCTAGCATAACTCAAGTAGCCCAGGGTACATATATAATACAAATTTAGATTATACTCTGTTTATTGCTACTTACTTATTGGTTGCCCTGCATTACTACTTTGGAGTAGGGTTACATCATTTTTGACATTTTGTGTATTCTGAGAGTAGGGGGGAAATTCACAAAAGGGTGAAGTGACTAACGTTCGCGAAAATTCGCCAGCGTAACGTCATTTCTAGTCTTCCACGATTTACTAACGGGCGCAGGTGTAAATTTGCATGTGTAGGGCAATATAACAACTCTATTTTCTTTTATTAAGGTTCCCTGGGCTTGTGTAGTGTAATGTATTTGCTGCAACATATGCGTCCATTGAAATTAAACTTCCTGCCATATGCAAATTATCCAAACTTCGTTTGCTTGCCGAATTAAAGCTAGCAAAACTTCGCCATCGTTCGGAACCCTGGACGCAACTTTGCATTTTAGTGAATTAGCAATGTTCTGGTGAATTTTCGTCTGGCAAAGTGTGGCGATGTGAGCGAAGCCGTCGCTGGTGAATTTCCACAGGTTAGTTAATTTGCCCCTAGGTCGGATATCATGTACAGTAGACAAAAGCCAGAAATATAGAGCAGGTTAGATAGGTTCCAGAATTATCTTGTCACGTAACTAACAGCCCCTCTAAGGGAGACCAAAAATATCTTCATGGACTGGGATATTCTCTACATGCGCATGAACAAGAACATTTTATAGAATCACATAGCACAATGCACTTAGAGAGTTATATAAAAAAAATCACTAAGTTTGCAAATGAGCAGTAACCCAAAGCAAGGTGGCATTCACCTGTTTAAAAGCAAACATCCTATTGGTTGTTATGGGTTACTGCTCCTGGGCAAACTTAGTGCCTTTTTTTACATAGCCCGCTATTGGGGGAATGTAATAAAAGTAGGGATGCGCCGAATGCAGGATTCGGTTCGGGATTCGTCCAGGATTTGGCCTTTTTCAGCAGGATTCAGATTCGGCCAAATCCGTCTGCCCGGCTGAACCAAATCCTAATTTGCATATGCAAATTAGGGGCGTCGGAAGAAAACTGAGTGACTTTTTGTCAGAAAACAAGGAAGTAGAAAATGTTTTTCCCTTCCCACCCCTAAAAATTCACATTTCACAATGTAATATTCTTCCTCAAATTATTATTGCATTCCGAATTTTCATTGCTTTAAGGTGTCGTTATCTTTTTCAGCAAACATAACAACTTTTTCAGTAAGAAGTTTTATTAGATTCACTGCACACTGGCGCAAACCATAAAATTCGCAAACCTTCTTCCACTGTCCGAAGTGGCCGTTAAACCATTTCTGGGTTCAAAAAAATCGATATCAAATTCACGCAAAGGAAAATTTGTTCCCACAGAGGCATAACTTTTCACATTGCGATTATGTTTTCGTTACCGACTTTTATTACATTCCCCCTTATATGTTTCATTTCTCCTTAATGTGAGGGTTCAAGTCAGCGTGAGATTAAAACTGAAACTGTATTTTTGTTCCAAAGCGTATAAGTTACAGAACATTCTCTCTAAACCAGTAACTGTAACTTCCCAAACTTTACATTTGGCTTCTATTTGGTTTATTCAGCGAGAGCCCAATGCTGCCTTATTTTATTTTCTGCACGAGCCCCTTGTTTGCTATAGTTCTCAAATCACTGGTACCTTTGGGTGCTATATCTTTTACAAGGTAGAACTACCTCTGTCATTTTCTCTGTGCATGTTTATGTGTCAGCAACTTCCTACCAAGAATCTAGCCCACGGGATGTTTACTCCATGCTAAAACTCTTTATTTTCTTATCTATATATTTATCTCAACTGTATAACGTGATACAATATGTAAAGTACCTTAGGAATATAAAATGGTATAGCAGCTGGTAGCTAGCTCAGCAAATATAACGTAATGGAAATTTATTTTGTCGCTTAATAGAGAATAATATAAGTAGGTGATTATGTCTAGCAAAATATTCATCCTCTGTTTACTTTATAGAATTACTAGTTGCAAACTGGAGAGCTGCTGAATAAAAAGCTAAATAAAGCTAAAAATAACACAAATAATGAAAAATGAAAACCAATTGCAAATTATCTCAGAATATCAATCTCTACATCATACTAGTTAATATAAAGTTGAACAACCCCTTTAAGGGTAAGGCCACACGAGGAGATTCGGGGAGATTAGTCGCCTTGCGACTAATCGGCTCGTCTTTTGCGCGACTATCTCCCCGAACTGCCTCGGCGTTTTTCCCCATAGGCTGCAACGCAATGTCGCCTGCGCTAATGAACACGCGGCGATGCGTTTTCTATAATCGCCCGAAGTTGCCTCACTGAGGCAACTTTGGGCGACTATTGAAAACGCATCGCCGCATGTGCATTAGCGCAGGCGACTTTGCATTGCAGCCTATGGGGAAAAATGCTGAGGCAGTTCGGGGAGATAGTCGCGCAAAAGACAAGGCGATTAGTCGCCAGGCGACAAAATCTCCCCGAATCTCCTCGTGTGGACTAGCCCTAATGGGTGCTGCCATTTTGCTGGCTTTAGTTAAAGCATAACCCACAAAATTCTGCAGAGCTGCAAGCTTATGCACATAAATAGTTTGCTTTTTGTTGAATGCCTCTAAAGCAGAGTTTCTTGTACATTTTTAATTTAAAGGGATACTGTCATGGGAAAACATGTTTTTTTCAAAATGCATCAGTTAATAGTGCTGCTCCAGCAGAATTTTGCACTGTAATTAATTTTTCAAAAGAGCAAACAGATTTTGTTATATTTAATTTTGAAACTGATATGGGGCTAGACCCAGGGGCTGATTCATTAAGGGTCGAATATCGAGGGTTAATTAATCCTAGATATTCGACTAGGAGTTGAAATCCTTCGACTTCGAATATCGAAGTCGAAGGATTTAGCGCAAATTCTGCGATATAGCCTGCCAGAAAGTAGTTCCATCCTCAAGTGCAGGCACAGGTCACATGACTGGGGCAGCTGGGAAACTGACAATATGTCTAGCCCCATGTCAGAAAGTAGTTCCATCCTCAAGTGTATTTTTTTTCTTAGTAAGAGCTAATACACAACCTTTTGAATTTTAACTGGAAACAAAACATGACTGGGGCAGCTGGGAAACTGACAATATGTCTAGCCCCATGTCAGATTTCAAAATTGAATATAAAAAAATCTGTTTGCTCTTTTGAGAAATGGATTTCAGTGCAGAATTCTGCTGGAGCAGCTCTATTAACTGATGCGTTTGGAAAAAAACATGTTTTCCCATGACAGTATCCCTTTAAGCCTTCCTGTATGATTATAAATAGTTTATAAATGTATCAGCCAGTATCATTGGCCAGTAGCTTAATAAATATAGGGCAACAAATAACTCCTTCCACTAAACCCTGCTCTGACTGACCGTCAAATTGGGCATATGTGACAGCAAATGGGTATTCTACTCAAATCTTTAACAATTTCCTCTCGTATGGTCAACAATTCCAATTTTTTTTATATAAACGGAAGGTCATTTTGGCATTCCTGCAGTATGAAAACATATAAGAATAAAAAAAGTCAATACGCATCTTGTACAAACAAATTCTGTAATACCGGGGGTCTGCCTTATCTGGTAGAGACTTTATTCAAATCATCTTAAAATTCGACATATTATTAGTTGCAGTACCTCTTCTTACCAGTGTTAGCCAACAGCAACGAGACATGATACTTGAAATGAAATCTTTTGAATGAAACCACTCACACAAATAGCCAACCTTTTTTTTATTTGAATCAGCTGGAAGACCTCTCCATCCAGCTTCCCCTTAACCCTTGCAGCTGTGTGCCCATGCACATAACTTTATATACATGCACATAACATCAAATAACACACAACACAACAATGACATAAAAATACATAGTTTCACAATATCCAAAGAATAGAAAAAACTAATGGGTGCTGCCATTTTGCTGGCTTTAGTTAAAGCATAACCCACAAAATTCTGCAGAGCTGCAAGCTTATGCACATAAATAGTTTGCTTTTTGTTGAATGCCTCTAAAGCAGAGTTTCTTGTACATTTTTAATTTAAAGGGATACTGTCATGGGAAAACATGTTTTTTTCAAAATGCATCAGTTAATAGTGCTGCTCCAGCAGAATTTTGCACTGTAATTAATTTTTCAAAAGAGCAAACAGATTTTGTTATATTTAATTTTGAAACTGATATGGGGCTAGACCCAGGGGCTGATTCATTAAGGGTCGAATATCGAGGGTTAATTAATCCTAGATATTCGACTAGGAGTTGAAATCCTTCGACTTCGAATATCGAAGTCGAAGGATTTAGCGCAAATTCTGCGATATAGCCTGCCAGAAAGTAGTTCCATCCTCAAGTGCAGGCACAGGTCACATGACTGGGGCAGCTGGGAAACTGACAATATGTCTAGCCCCATGTCAGAAAGTAGTTCCATCCTCAAGTGTATTTTTTTTCTTAGTAAGAGCTAATACACAACCTTTTGAATTTTAACTGGAAACAAAACATGACTGGGGCAGCTGGGAAACTGACAATATGTCTAGCCCCATGTCAGATTTCAAAATTGAATATAAAAAAATCTGTTTGCTCTTTTGAGAAATGGATTTCAGTGCAGAATTCTGCTGGAGCAGCTCTATTAACTGATGCGTTTGGAAAAAAACATGTTTTCCCATGACAGTATCCCTTTAAGCCTTCCTGTATGATTATAAATAGTTTATAAATGTATCAGCCAGTATCATTGGCCAGTAGCTTAATAAATATAGGGCAACAAATAACTCCTTCCACTAAACCCTGCTCTGACTGACCGTCAAATTGGGCATATGTGACAGCAAATGGGTATTCTACTCAAATCTTTAACAATTTCCTCTCGTATGGTCAACAATTCCAATTTTTTTTATATAAACGGAAGGTCATTTTGGCATTCCTGCAGTATGAAAACATATAAGAATAAAAAAAGTCAATACGCATCTTGTACAAACAAATTCTGTAATACCGGGGGTCTGCCTTATCTGGTAGAGACTTTATTCAAATCATCTTAAAATTCGACATATTATTAGTTGCAGTACCTCTTCTTACCAGTGTTAGCCAACAGCAACGAGACATGATACTTGAAATGAAATCTTTTGAATGAAACCACTCACACAAATAGCCAACCTTTTTTTTATTTGAATCAGCTGGAAGACCTCTCCATCCAGCTTCCCCTTAACCCTTGCAGCTGTGTGCCCATGCACATAACTTTATATACATGCACATAACATCAAATAACACACAACACAACAATGACATAAAAATACATAGTTTCACAATATCCAAAGAATAGAAAAGAACCCCCACTAGAACAGACTAAACTCAGGCAGTCACAAAGTATTATTGACACACTTATTTATAGTTAGTTAAATAGTAAACACTTGAATAAACACCACTAATCAGTGCATGAGGCTGAATATGCCACTTATTAAATTGTTATAAAGTGCTGTGCAATAAGTTATAAAGTGCAGTGCAAAGGATTATTAGTGAGGAGCTTGAAAGGCCAAGTTTCTTCTTTCCCACATTAATATTCGGCAAAAGTGATACCAAAATTGATCACCAATTTCTAAATTACTAGTAATGCTAAAAGAAAATAAGTTGATAGTTATAAATTGACTAAAATGAAATTATTGAATACATTGGATTATAAAGTGCTACAGTGCTGAATGAATTTAGTAATCCTTCCTAATTAATAAGGTTCAATTCGTTAATTAACTAGGCTGCCATTAGATAGGATAAAAACTAAAAATCAATGCTCAAATTCGTGAGGAAAGGAGGAAATTGAAAAAAGAGAAGGTGGAGTTGTCCCAAAACTACTACCTAATTTGTTCTATCCCTGGGACACCACAAAGGTGGAGAAGGCAGAGTAACCGGGACTGTGGTCTTGTGGTCTTTCCAGATCTGGTTATCTTTTAAAACCATATACTTAACTTGGGGTCAAACAATTTTCGGAGGGTGGTGGAAAGAATCTTTGCTCGGTTCAACTCCTTCTCTTTCTCTGCAATACTAAACTCCCAGGAGACCGTGGAATTGTGGTTTTATAGGATATCGTAGTCTCTTAAATCAGCTTAGGGCTTAGTTAATCACAAGACCACAGTCCCGATTACTCTGCCTTCTCCACCTTTGTGGTGTCCCAGGGATAGAACAAATTAGGTAGTAGTTTTGGGACAACTCCACCTTCTCTTTTTTCAATTTCCTCCTTTCCTCACGAATTTGAGCATTGATTTTTAGTTTTTATCCTATCTAATGGCAGCCTAGTTAATTAACGAATTGAACCTTATTAATTAGGAAGGATTACTAAATTCATTCAGCACTGTAGCACTTTATAATCCAATGTATTCAATAATTTCATTTTAGTCAATTTATAACTATCAACTTATTTTCTTTTAGCATTACTAGTAATTTAGAAATTGGTGATCAATTTTGGTATCACTTTTGCCGAATATTAATGTGGGAAAGAAGAAACTTGGCCTTTCAAGCTCCTCACTAATAATCCTTTGCACTGCACTTTATAACTTATTGCACAGCACTTTATAACAATTTAATAAGTGGCATATTCAGCCTCATGCACTGATTAGTGGTGTTTATTCAAGTGTTTACTATTTAACTAACTATAAATAAGTGTGTCAATAATACTTTGTGACTGCCTGAGTTTAGTCTGTTCTAGTGGGGGTTCTTTTCTATTCTTTGGATATTGTGAAATTTTTGAATACTGACTGCAGTCAGACCTCCACCGGAATTAGAAGGATAAAAACCAAGGGGTGATTCGTGTTTGTATAAAAATACATAGTCTACAGCAAGTATTTTTTTTCTTAGTAAGAGCTAATACACAACCTTTTGAATTTTAACTGGAAACAAAACAATCACAGATACACAACCTCCAATCACATACTGATGCCCGTCCTTTCCACTGGGCAAGAGTTAATGTTATTCTTAGCAGTGATTCTGTAGCGGATGTTTTTTCCTCTTTTTGCCCAGAATT
Source organism: Xenopus laevis (assembly GCF_017654675.1). Taxonomy (NCBI): domain Eukaryota; kingdom Metazoa; phylum Chordata; class Amphibia; order Anura; family Pipidae; genus Xenopus; species Xenopus laevis. The sequence goes on from NC_054371.1 coordinate 200,863,751, forward strand.
ACAGTATTGCATGTAACTGGGAACAAAGGCTACAGGGAACAGCGTTTAATGGATTGTGATTACTGTTCTGGAACAGATTGAACCTCTATGAGAAGTTGATGTGAACTGAATTCAAACAAAAGAAACATAATGGATTTTTACAGCAACTACTCCACTGAAAAGGATAATTTTACTACTACGGTGGATAGCAAAAGTAGGGTTACAGTGTAAAGAAATAATACAGGTTTTGGAATTTCAATTCATCCCAAATCTTTGCCTTTTTTATACAAAATATGTTGCTTCGTTTTGTAATTAATCTTTACATGGAGCTAGCAGTGTGGCAATCTCATCATCAGTATTATTCACTATTATTATTACAGTTATTACTGTCTTGGTGACTTTCCAGAGTGGATTACAGCTTTAGTAAAACTAGTGCGTCTTCTTAATGTCTTCTTTGAATCCCAGCCAAATCCTTTATAGCATATTACACAGATTGCTTCAGTAATATATTTCTTACTCTGCCATCCTGCATCCCTGGCTCTAAAACCAGAATTTGCAGCTACTGGTCTTCAGAAGCTGAGCTGCTATATAAAGGCTTTGGAGAGGGCACGTGGAATCCTAATGTAAGGCATAAATAATCTAAGGATCTTTGTTTTTATGGCGGATTATTTACAGTCTTCCAATAAAGAAAAAGATCAAAGATTAAGGTATGTTGTAAAATAAGTTCCATGTAGAACAGTGATCCCCAACCAGTAGCTCGTGAGCAACATGTTGCTCTCCAACCCCATTGTAAGGAAGACTTACCTGGCGTCTCCCAAGATGGCGGCGTCTCCCATGTGGTTCCTACTGGTCGCAGTTCTGTGACATCACGCCAGTGTAAGAAGACTCGCCGGCGTCGGATTGGTCACCGACGCCGAAGCATCAGCGTCAGAATGGACGCCAGCGTCAAAACTCCTGCGTGAGGACACCAGCATCATGACATCACTGCATCCGTTTTTGGCGCCAAAGGAGGCCTATAAAAGACGCTGAAGCACTGCAGACTTAGCCCTACAATAGGTTCTTCCTTGTGAGTTCCTGGGTGCGCTTCTTGTGATTATTAATCTTGATTCTGTGTATTGACCCTTGCCTGTTTCCGTGTACTGAACTTTTGCTGCCTGAACCGACCTTATTGCCTGAACTTGACTACTCTTCTTCTAAACCCTTGCCTGTACTTCGAACTATCGAACTGGTGCTTCCTCCTTGGTCCGCTACTCTTGGCTGAGCCTTCGGGCCCCTTACACCCATGGATGTTGCTCCCAGTGGCCTCGAAGCAGGGGCTTATTTTTGAATTCCAGGCTTGGAGGCAAGATTTAGTTGCATAAAAACCAGGTGCACTGAAAAACAGAATCTCAATGTAGGTTGACAGTCCACATAGGGGCTACTAAATGACCAATCACAGCCCTTATTTGGCACCCCAGGAACATTTTTCATGCTTGTGTTGCTCCCCAACTCCTTTTACTTCTGAATGTTACTCACGGGTCCCTGATGTAGAATAAGGCAGAGTCTCAACCGAGAGGTTATTTGGCTTGGGAGGACGTCCACAGGGGAATGAGACTTTGATGAAGTATTTGTCCCCTTGACCTCTAAGGTAAGATTTATTTAGACCAGTGATCCCCAACCAGTAGCTCGTGAGCAACATGTTTCTCTCCAACCCCTTGGATGTTGCTCTCGGTGTCCTCAAAGCAGGTGATTATTTTTGAATTCCTGGTTTGGAGGCAAGTTTTAATTGTATAAAAACTAAGTATTGTGCCAAGCAGAGCCTCCTGAAGGCTGCCAGTCCACATAGGGGCTACCAAATGGCCAATCACAGCCTTTATTTGGCACCCCAAGGGACTCTACATGCTTGTGTTGCTCCCCAACTCTTTTTACATTTGCATGTGGCTCACGGGTAAAAAAGGTTGGGGACCCCTGATTTAGACCATAGCTTTTCTGAATAATTTTCTCCAGGAAGAGACAGTGGGAAGAGGAAGCCCCATTCAATGCATTTTCCTGGCATAGAATAACAAGAAGCTAAATGTATTTCTAGCAATGTAATGTAATTTGTTTTTCAAAAGAGCAAACAGATTTTATTTAATTTTGAAATTGGACATGGGGCTAGACGTGTTGTTAGTTTCCCAGATGTCCTGGTCATGTGCTCTGATAAACTTCAGTCACTCTTTACTGCTGCACTGCACGTTTGAGTGAAATCACTCCCCCCCTTTCCCTCCCAGCAGCCCATTAGCAGAACAATAGTAAGGTAACCAGATAACTGCTCCCTGACACCTGCATTGCTAAAATGCTCCCTAGTGGTAGATATAAGAATAGCACTCAATAGTAAAATTCAAGTCCAGCTAACCCAAGTGACAAAAATGCAAGAAATGTAAAGTTTGGTGATACCTTTTATTTGCTAACTGAAGAGGTAACGATTGCTAGCTTTCAGAGCACACAGGCCCCTTCTTCAGGCAAAATACAAATGAAAGGCTGGAAAGGCAAATCATATATACTGTTAGATCATTGAAAAAGGGTTTATGGGCAATAAATTAGAAAGTTACAGATAGACAGAGATAATTTGTAGAGGTAATAAAAGTAATTTGGGTGGGTTGTAAATAGTCCAGGGGTCTGGATTCAGACAGAATAGGGTAACAAGAATAACATTGTAAATAGTAGAATTTATTACTTGCAATGTACACAGTGCCATTTAGTAAAAAAACGATATCATAAAAATCACGATAGAATTCCTTTAAGTAAATTGGAGGCTTTTTGGCCTTTCCCTTGTGAATAACTGTGATGGGCATTTCTGGTTTGACTTTTTCTTCACCACCGTGTCTTTTAGATCAGCTGCTGATAATTTTGTAATTTAGGCCCTTTATAAGTCTGCGGAAACCTACTATTAATAGGTTGGTAATTAGCTGTGATTTAGCCTGCTAGTATTTACAGAGTCAATCTTGCCCTGTTACAGCTTGTTCCTGAGTCCATTTAAAAAGTCTAGGCTCTGGGGGCACCAAAAAGTGAGCAAACTAGATTAAATAAGGAATATCCAACCTGATACCTTTCAGCAGTGGTTGGATTACAACCATGACAACCAAAGGGATCACTATGGGTTTGACATTCCTGAAACAAATTGTAGGGAAAAATCTTAACATTATTGAACAGGTTAAATGATGTTTAACTATTACTAATAACTTTTCTTGATGAGCAGACTCATTGTTTGGGTGGACGTTGCTTGCAATGGTTACGCTTCTTGATTTTAGGGATAACTCCATGTGGCTTAACTCAGAATTTAATAAGAATGAAGAAAACTACAAATTAATGTGAACAAGGCCCCAGTGCCTGATGGATAACATAATCAAGTGAATTCAGGCCAAGCCATTTTTTCAGACTCAGTTTCATATTAAAAGGGGATGATTATCTCAACCTGGTAATTATATGCCTGTTAGTTTGAGATGGGTAAGTTAGTTTTAATATTTAATTTTGAACTCTGACATGAGGCTAAACATATTCTCAACTTCCCAGTTGCCCCCAGTGATGTGACTTCTGCTCTGAGAAACCTTTATAACTCTTTACTACTGCACTGCAAGTTGGAGTGACTATTCCTCCTCCCCCAGCAACCTTTCAACAGAACAATGGGAAGTTACCCCACCTAGTGGTAGCTATGAGAGTAGAACTCAGTAACAAAACACCCAAGTGCAAACTGTAACTACATCAGTTACATTGAGTAGGAGAAACAATAGCTTATCTGAAAGACATATTGTCAGTTTCCCAGCTGCCCCCAGTTATGTGACTTGTGCTCTGATAAACTTCAGTCACTCTGGGGGGCGTGACCGGATGTCGAAGTAGGAGGACGTGTGTGGGAGAGCTCCCTTCCCTGAGCTAGCTCGCTAGACCTAAATGCGCTAAAATTAACCGTAGATACCCTCGAGCCTCCCTGTGTTACTACGTGAGCGAAAACCTGACATTTTTGATATGGGGAAAACGGAGAAAAAAAAGCCCCAGCAGATTACAGCAACTCCACCGCAAACTACTAAGGCCTTACCAGTCTCCAAATATTTTGATAGAATGGAGCGCCCGAGAGCCTCGTGTGGAGGCAAGATGGCGGAGGCAAGGGAATGCAACGCTAGCCCAAGCCGCACAGAAGATAAGGAAGACGGAACTTACCGCTCGCTACAGGAAGCGCTCGACGGGCTGCCCACCAAGAGCGATATCCGAGAGATGGTGGATGAAATGCGGAGAGCCCAGAAGGAAGATATGGAGGAGATAAAAGAAGCGTTGCGAGGTTTGGGCGCCCAATTAGAGGAGCTGGAGGCCCAGGTAACGGAAAACCGCCAGGCGGTCAATAGAAACGTATCCCGTACCAATGAGCATCATAAAGAGATATATCTGCTAAAGCGTAAACTGGAAGACCTAGAGAACCGCGGAAGGCGGCACAATGTGAGGATAAGAGGCCTCAGTGAGGCGATCCCTAAGGAAGACCTTGAAAGTGTAATAATGGAGATCTTTAACGCTTTGCTGCAGCAACCGACAGAAGAGAAGATAGAGCTTGAGAGGGCCCACAGAACAGCAGGCAAGAATCCAAGAGCAGACGGGCCTAGGGATGTTGTATGCTGTATCTGCAATTTTAAAGTGAAGGAGGCTATAATGAATAAATCTCGGAGTACCAACAACTGCACATATCAAGGCAAAAAGATAGAGATCTTTCAAGACCTGGCGTGGACAACTCTGCAACAACGCAGATTACTCAGACCACTGACAGCAACTCTGGCAGAACGCAGCATCAGGTATAGATGGAATTTTCCATTTTCTCTTTCAGCCTACCACAATGGGCAACTTTACACACTGGCAGACCCTGATGGGGTAGACTCTTTTTGCCATGGACTGGGCATACCGGTGGCTGATTTAAAAGATTGGAGGCAGATGGTTTATGGAGGAGTAGACCTGATAGACTTGAGCACTGGCAATTGGGTGAAGACACAGAGAAAAAATAATTTAATACTTGTAGAGAAATGAGAAGATACTAATAATATGTAGGCCTCTACTACTGTGATATATTGCATAAAACAAAGGAAAGTAATGGGTTAAAACTTAAGTAATATATTGTGATAGAGAGCTAATATTATACGATCATTTTGTAAATATATGCTTGGTCTATAAAGAGATCAAAACATAAAGTTACTTATAAAGCAATGCAGGTTGATTAAACACATGTTTAGGTAATAAGGGAACATTTTTATATATCTATCTACCTAGCTGGTTAGTTAGGCTGAGGGAGGGGTTGTTTTTTTTTTTTTTTTTTCTTTCCCTGCTATGAGCTAATCAAAGTAAATTTGAAATAAAACGGGACCATTCAACATACTTAAATGTACAAGTGAAATGGGACATCAATAGATACTTAATGATACTTAGTGAATGATACTCGGGCTACACTATGGCCCCCTCTAGATACATCTGGAGACCACTTTGCCTTGGCAGGATATTTGGAATAGCTGTAAGCATTTTTCCCCCCCCCCCTTTTTTTTTTTTTTTTTTCGTGTGTTATAAGTTAATTAAAGTAAACCTATAACAAAACGCAAAACGGGGTCATTGAACGCTAAAATTGTAAACGGATTGAGATACCAAATGATATTGAATGAATGCGATAATGGTAATAATATGACCCCTACTACTACCAGATACACCTTGTTTTTTTTTTTTTTTTTTTTTTTTTTTTTTTTTTGTTTTGTTTTGTTTGTCCCTTTGAAGGGTATAAACTAAACAAAGCAAACTTGATATAAAGGGAGGGTGCGGGAAGTATTCAAATGCACAAATGAATTGGAACATCAATGGATATTTAATGATATAGGAAATAGGTGCAAGCACCCCCCCTCTAACTAAAACAAATTTGAAATAAAATGGGGTCATTGGATGCATTTATAAGCATAAATGAAATGGAATTCCAACAGTTATCTGCTAGATATTTAAGGATTCTCAATGTATGTGATACTGAATATACTAGGGTTCTCCCCCAGACATACATGGAAATTACTTTGTTTTAATAGCACAATGGAAAAGGTTGTAAGCCTTCCCCCCCTTTTTTTTTTTTTTTTTTTTTTTTTTTTCCCTTTTCCTCCTTTTCTATCCTTCTTTTCCTTCTTCCCTTAAATCACATTATATTAATGGGCACTACGATATAATTCACACACTGAACTTCATAGGAAAACAGGCTATATAAAAAAACCTGTGAGAATTCACATTATTAATTAATCACTCTTCCCTTTTTTCTTTTTACAAGGTTATTCCTTTATTGAATGTTAGTTTAAACACATTTTTTCTCCCTTCCTTCTTTATAAGATCAATCTTTTATTGAATGTTAGCTTATCACAACGTTCACCATATAACATTTAGAACCACAATTTATCACCTGATAATCCCTTATCCTTCATGGTTTGGGAGAACAGAAAGAAGACTCTCATTTGTAAAATCTCACTAAGATAATCTTAATACACTTTTACACAAAACCTTATTTATTTTCCCCCTCCCCCTTTTTTTTTTTTTTTTTTTTTTTTTTTTTTTCTTTCTCTCCTTTCCTAATATAAAGGATATATACTCAAGCAGGATATAAGGGGTGGGTAAGCATTTATCTGGATAGAAACAATAGAATAGGTCATGCCAGAGATTTTCCCCTTTGTTGTTTTCCTTCCCCCCCTGTTCTGGGGTTTTTTTTTTTTTTTTTTTTTTTCTCTCTCCCCTCTCCCTCCCCTTCTATGTTCCCTATCATAGGCATACATAAGTACTTAGTTTTTCTTTACCCCCTTTTGGAAAGAATAAGCCTTTTTATGCGTAATAAAGAAAATAAAAATTTCTCGTATATATTGGGAAGGGAGACATGTTTCTCCCTCAGATAGTTCAAAGGAAGTAGTAGTCAGAGAGGCCCCAGAGTAGGGAGCAGCAAAAAGAAGTGCTGCAAAGGAAACAGAAAATGGAATTTGTTGAAGGAAACCCTGGATTAGCCAGGGTCTCATGTATATGTATAAATGTCAATGTCTTTTGTATGTTCTTTTTTTCCATGTTATTGTTTTTTTCTCCTTTTCTATTTTTTTTCTTTTCTTTTTTTTTCTTTTTTGGTTTTTTTTTATGATCTGATGCACTTTATATCAAACCTACAAGGTTTTTTCTCGACACGTAGCCACGCCCCAATTCAGAAGAAGGACAGAAGTATCATAATGAAAAGAAGTTCTGGGAAAGAAAAAAAAAAAAAAAAAATGACAATAAAAATATGTTCGTATAACGTCAAAGGCCTAAACAATCCACAAAAGCGGTCCCAAATTTTACAGGAGATGCAAGCAAAACATATAGATATTGCTCTGATTCAAGAAACTCATTTTAAAACTTCGCATAGACCAATAATAAAAAGTAAATATTATACGACATGGGTATTAAGCGACAACCCATTAGGGAAATCGAAAGGAGTAGCGATAACTATACACAGGAAACTTGTACATAAAATTATAGACAAAAGGATTGACCCCAAGGCAGATATATAATAATAAAGTTAAACATTCAAGGTAAACAATATACAGTGGTAAATCTCTATAGCCCGAATATAAAACAGATTCCATTCATAACAGCTGTTCTGAACAAGTTAACAGGATGGGCAGAAGGCCCAGTCATTGTAGGAGGAGACCTGAATATAACACTGGACCCCAAAATAGATACAACAACAGGCAAAACTTCAATATCTCTACAAGCACACAAGACATTAAAAAAGAAACTACACTTGGAAAAATTAGTGGATGTATGGAGGATACAACATCCTAGAGATAAAGATTTCACGTTTTTCTCACACATCCACAATACATATAGTAGAATTGATTATTTACTGATATCACATCACATGCTAGAACAAACAACAAGATCAGAGATCGGGAATATAACTATATCAGATCATGCTCCAATTTATATAACTCTGGAAGAAGATAAGATAAAGAAACAACAGGGTTCATGGAGATTAAATGAATCACTACTTAGGGACCCACTTTGCCTAGAAGACTTAGAAAAGACGATTCAAGACTTTCAATGTACTCACGAAAATGATCCGACATCAGAATTAACTAAATGGGAAACATTAAAGTGCGTACTCCGAGGGACTCTGATCAAACATGGGGCAAGAATTAAAAAGGAAAAAACTAACAAAATAGAGAAGATATTAAATGACATAAATGATGCGGAGCAACAACATAAAATTTCAAGAGATAAAGAAGAATATGGAAGATTAACAAGACTGAGACAACAACTAAAAGATGAACTGGAAAAAAAATATCAATATCAAATATTAATATGTAAGAAACAATTCTATGAACACGGCAACAAAAGTGGGAAACTATTAGCCAGAGCATTAAAGGGTAAACAAGCATTAGCATATATTCCCATGATAAAAAATAGGACAGGGGAATTAAGCCACACCACAACAGAAATAGGAAAGACGTTCCACAATTACTACACCTCGCTATATAATCTGGAAGTGAAAGAAGGGGAACACGAGACAGCAAAACTGAATGAATACGTGAAGGAGACGGGTCTACCACAACTGATGAGAGAAGAGATAACAAAATTAGAACAACCATTTACAAAAGAAGAATTAGATCAGACAATTAAACAATCACAGGTGGGTAAAAGTCCAGGCCCAGACGGCTTCACAATGGCGTTCTATAAGAGCCTATTAAATCTAAGATCAAACATGCTTCAAGCTTTCAACGAAATTGAGAAGAGATCCAGACCTTCAAAAGCACTACTTGAAGCGCATATAGCAGTTATCCCTAAACCTGGCAAAGATCCGACACAATGCGCAAGTTATAGACCCATATCGCTACTCAACGAAGATATAAAAATATACGCTAAAATGCTAGCCCAGAGACTCCAAGTTATACTTCCGAGGTTAATACACAAGGACCAAGTGGGGTTTATACATGGAAGAGAGGGGAGAGACAATGTATTAAAGACGTTTACATTAATAGAACAAATGCTATCTAGAAAAGAAGAGGCTTTGATAATATCTACAGACGCTGAAAAGGCCTTCGATAGAGTCTCATGGGCCTTCCTAGAATCTACCTTGAGGCAAATAGGCCTAGGAGAGACGGCCTTAGCAAGGATAATGTTTTTGTATACAAACCCAACAGCCAGAATAAAGATAAATGGAACACTAACTGACCCATTCCAAATAAGCAACGGGACTAGACAAGGATGTCCCCTCTCACCATTACTATACGTATTAACAATGGAACATCTTTCTAGAGCAATAAGGGAAAACCCCAATATAAAAGGATTTTCTCTGGCCAAAAGGCAATTCAAGACGGCATGTTATGCAGATGATCTATTACTGTATATAACCCAACCAAAATCCTCATTACCAGTAGTAATGGGAGAAATACAGCGATTCGGAGAACACAGTAATTTCAAAATAAATACGTCTAAATCAGAAGCAATGCCGTTAATAGTACAAGCATCCACTCTAAGAGAATTAAAAACCAATTTCACATTTAAGTGGGTACAATCATATATCAAATATTTGGGAGTCAAAGTTCCAAAAGAGCTGGAAGAGGCGTATATCTTGAACTACAATACCCTTTTACATCAGATAAAAAAAGATCTAGAAGACTGGAGTAAAATTAAGTTCTCTTGGTTTGGAAAGATAGGAATAGTTAAGATGAACGTTCTCCCTAGATTTCTGTACTTGATGCAAACTCTACCATGTAGGATCCCGGGCTCATTTTTCAAGGAAACTCAGAGAATGTTCGCTAAATTTCTGGGAGGGACTAAGACAAATAGGCTCTCAGCGAAAATATTAAATAGGCCTAAAGAAAAAGGAGGGCTAGGACTGCCAGACTTAAGAATTTACTCACAAGCAATAACAATGTCTAGGATTCTAGACTGGCAGCACCAAAAAGACACCAAGGATTGGGTTGAAATTGAACAATTAATTACTAAGACGACTATGGCAGGCCTCCCATGGATACCAAAAGCAAGTCGACAAAATATAGATAAACATCCAATAATAGCCCGAAATCTTCTAAAACAATGGGACCAAATGACAAGACAGTACAAGGACTTAATATATTACGACGGCTTATCGATACCAATCACTGGGAACCCCAGATTTCCACCAGGCAATGTTATAGGAGGATTCCTCATACAAACAGAAGGGAGATGTACAAGAGCAGTAGAAATAATAGATGATAGAGGATTAAAACCCCTCAATGAACTTATAGCCCTGGAAGAACAAAAACCACAACACAGATACCAATATAGGCAACTGACACACTGGTATGAAAAAGAGTTGAAGAACAAGATCAATCTGCATAATACCACATCCTTTGAAAACTTGATACATAAGAAGATACCACCAGAACATAATATATCAAAAGGAGTTAAGATACTAAATGAGCTGAAATATAAAGACAGCCCTGGATTTACTATACAATGGGAGAAAGAACTAGGAAGAACTCTCACAGACAGTGAATGGCAGAAAACATTTGCCCTAGCTCATAAAATGAGCATAGCATCTAAGCTCCAGGAAACAAATTATAAAATTCTTTCAAGATGGTACATGTACCCAACAAAACTGAAAAAAATGTTTCCAACTACCTCAGACCTATGTTGGAGATGTAAAAAAGATAAAGGAACTATGTTACATATATGGTGGACATGCCCTAACATCAGAAACTACTGGGAACAAATTAAGACATATATATCACAAGTAATTAAGATAGACTTACCAGATACACCTGAGGTGTGGCTTTTGTCGATTCTACCAGGATCTATAAGAAAAATAAAGAAAAGCTTCATGAGACATGCAATACAAGCGGCCCGAGCAGTGATCCCCAGGAGATGGAAATCTGAACATCCCCCTCTGGTGAGGGAATGGGTATTGGAAGTGGAGGCTATGAGGAAAATTGAAGAAATAATTGCACATGCCAATAGGAGTCAAGAGAAATATATGGAAACATGGGCGCTATGGATGATAAATAAGGAGTCAAAAGAATATGAGAAAATACTATCGGGATACAACGGATAAAATGTAGTGGCTACGTGTCATAACATCACTTTTTTTTTTTTTTTTTTTTTTTTTTTTTTTTCTTCCCTTTCCTTCTTCTCTTCTCTCTTTGTCTACGGGTTTCTGTTGACAAATCTTATGTATGTAATGCATATAAAAATACAGTAAAAGCCAAGACGAAAGATGGTTTATATATGTATGATTTGAACTAAAATGTAAAGACAATGATGAAAATCTGTGATATGGACAAATCTTTTACTTTATAAAAATAAAATAAAAAAAAAAAAAAAAGGTAAAAAAAAACTTCAGTCACTCTTTACTGCTGTACTGCAAGTTGGAGAGATATCACCCCCCCCCAGCAGCCTAACAAAAGAACAATGCTAAGGTAACCAGATAGCAGCTCCCCAACACAAGATAACAGCTCCCTGGTAGGTCAGCACTCAATAGTAAAAGCCAAGTCCCACTGAGACTGATTCAGTTACATTAAGTAGGAGAAATAACAGCCTGCCAGAAAGTAGTTCCATCCTAAAGTGCAGGCACAAGTCACATGACTGGGGACAGCTGGGAAACTGACTAGCAGCTATTCTTGGTAGAGTTAAGTGCTGATCATTCTATCTGGCTTGCAATCAGTCTACATAATTGTTTTACTTTTTTCAAATCAAGCCCTATTTGGCACATATTGACCATAGGTTTATTGTTAGATAGGTGGATATTAGGAAATGTTTGATAAGACCATGGGGCTTATTTAGTAAAGGGCGAAAAGGGGAAAATCTCAGGTCCCTAGCATTCTGGTTAACAGGTCCCACAGCTGTATTAAATATGAAAAAAAGAAGTATCAGCGCTTTTTAGATGAAAACAGCCATATTAGAAAGGTCATGCTGAACCAACCATGTAAGTGACATTTCACATACAGTTTCTCTACAAAACTCTAAAAAAAAAAAAAAGAGACAACCATAGGTTTATGTTCAGTAATTGAAGTTTATGTTAACTGTAAATTATACTGTAAAAAAACAACATTGCTTTTTAATTGTTACAAGGCAACAGACCTATAATGAATTATTGATATACTTGTGTCTCCAGGCATCAAAACAGTTTTAGGGCAAAAGCTAGATCAGTGTATTGCTGAGGCTCTATTAAAAGCAACAAGTGTAGTGAGCCCAGTGTATAGAAACTAGTCCAAAATAGATACTAGTTCCGTAAGAGCATTTATTGTTTATATGTTTTGCCCATTCTTAAACAATATATTTAAGACATTTTGTGCATACTGCTACTAAAAAATGCCTTACCCTTTAAACAAAACAGGGATTGTTTGTCCATATATTGCAATATATTTAAGCTGGCCAACTACGTCAAAGTCATCCCATATCTCCCTATATCAACTTACTTAGTGCTTTAAAGGTTAAAATTCCCAAAAATGGTTGCCCTTTTATTGGCCTTATAAATGTTGAGGTCACACCCTCATTGCACCCCCGCTTAATGGTTTTAAAAATTAGTGGTGAGCACAACTTTCCCTTGTTTGTTATAGTTATACAGGAGCAGTGACCAGCTCCATGTTGTAGCTCCCACCCTTCCCAGCTATAGTCAGGTGATCCCACTGGTGTCTAATAAAAGGGCAGCCAAGTATGGAGGTTTACTTTGAAAGCAGCTAGTAAGTTGCAGGTAAAACCTAGTCCCTTTGTAAAATGTATAATGAAGCAATAGAATTCTTAATGAATCAGATGAAAATTGAGTGTAGGACTGGCCATTTTCATTTAAGGGTTCCCCTTTTGGAGACATGCAGTCCATATATATACAGTATATACAATATTATTAATCTATACTAAGGGGCACATTTTTTAAGAGTTGAATTGAAAATTCGAAATTCAATGGGAGAACTCCAGGGATCAATTTTGAGTTGTTTTGCAGCCTTCCTGACATTCGAGTTTTTTTCGGAGAACCGAGTTTTTAAATTCGATTTGAATCCAATTAAAGACTTAACCGAATTCTAATTCAGTGATTTAACCAAGTGGTGGATCACTAGTTAATCTGCACTCAATCTATAACATATAGACAACTTTAATGCTGGAAACCTGATTTGTATGACTTTTCAAATTTTCTTTCAGCTCATTAAGTAAAATGCAAAAAAATTATATATTTTCATTCAGGCTATATACAGTATTTCATTTAGTCTAATGTCTGCAGAGTAAACGCAAAGTTTAACACTGCCATTTTGAATAAACCACTTCATAAGCCTGTTGTGTCTAGCAAGCTAGTTTTGTTTATATTGCTACTGATACAGCACAACTGCAGAGCTATTCTCTAAATGATGGGCTATGTAACATCACAATGCAATAGCTGTAATAGCACAAGCTGCCAAGGAGAAACAAATGTTAATGTCTTTTTACGATTGCCTTAAATTGTCTTTCCTTTGTGAGCAAACAGAAGAGCACTAATGAATTCTTTGTTTTGCATTGTGGCAACAGTCTCTAACCCCAGATTGATATATAGATAGATAGAGAATAGATAGATAGATAATAGATAGATAGATAGATAGATAATAGATAGTTAGATAATAGATAGATAGATAGATAGATAGATAGATAGATAGATAGATAGATAGATAGATAGATAGATAGATAGATAGATAGATAGATAGAGAGATAGATAGATAGATAGATAGATAGATAGATAGATAGTTAGATAATAGATAGATAGATAGATAGAGAGATAGATAGAGAGATAGATAGATAGATGATAGATAAATAGATAGGGGATAGATGATAGATAGACAGATAGATAGTGGTTGCATAATTATTATATATCTGTGCATTATGATGGCAGATGAGTACCTAGGGCTTACTGGGAATCAAGACGTGGGAAGAACATACAAACTACTTCTAGATAGTGGTTGGCTGGAATCAAACCCAGGACCCCATTTTTGTAAGGCATTGATGCTAACTGCTGCATCATCTTGCTTCCCATATCATATAACTCCCTGCAATCGATGTACCTACTAAGGTGTGCGCTTGTGTGCTATTTATTGACATGTTTAGGGCTGTGTCCCAAATAGGCATTTTCATTACTGCTGCTCAATAAAAAATTGCTGCAGGTTGTTTTATGTTGCCTTTAGAAACAATGAGCCCTCCTCAACCACTGCCCATACACACTGCATTTTTAGGCATTTTTCCTGCTGAGGAAAACTGTATCAGTGATTGTTTTGTTTCCAGTGAAAATCCAAAAGGTTGTGTATTAGCTCTTACTAAGAAAAATAAAATACTTGCTGTAGACTATGTATCTTTATTTCATTGTTGTGTTGTGTATTATTTGGAACTTCCATTTGCCATTAATTAGACACAATCCCACTGTTTTTATCAATGATAATCAAAATGCCTAATGTGCCATAGCCTTAGAAACATATGTTTAAATGTCAGTAAAATCTCTAGTCATGAACAATAGTCACTAAAAGTTAGCATGATAAATATGTGTGTAGTGCTGTCCAGATTTCTGTTACTGCCACGTGTATAGGATCCGTCATCCGGAAACCTGTCATCCAGAAAGCTCTGAATTACAGGAAACCCAACCTAATATTGAGTATGGAGATACAAATTAGGGAAATACACGTTATGTGGAAAAGCCCAGGTCCCAAGCATTCTGGATAACAGGTCCTATACCTGTATTCAATGTTTGCTTTGCTTTACTAATTTACTAATTACTAAAACCTGGCAATCTTGGTCAAAATTGTGCATTGCACATTGCACTTGGGGTTGTAAATTACCTTTTTTTGGCTTTTTGTAACTGAACATCTTTGCTCTAAGTATGGCCAGTGGCACATGGGACATTTGTCTGCCACCACCGTCTGGCAGTGCCTTAGTACAAAAACACCATGTTCTGTCTGCCACAAGGCAGTGGCGGTCAAATCACCATTAGCCAAAATGCACTTGGGTGCACAGTATATTGTGTACAATACAGCCTGCAGTACATCCAGTGTATGGCCGACATTAGCCCTGGTACAAATCAGTGCACCTACTGCCAAACAACTCTCTCCAAATGTGTGTGTATATATATATATATATATATATATATATATATATATATATATATATATATTTTTTTTTTTCCCCCTAAGATAAGTGCTGGGCAGATATGGTGTATATTTCACCCTGTGCGTGACGCGCAGCCGGGCCCCACCCCCCTCTGTACCGCCCGCATTTTCAGTGGGGCGCGGGCTGCCCCATCAACTATACGCCCAGCACTTCTCTTCCAATATATATATGTAATTGTTTTTAAAAACTGAAAAGTCAAAAAGGCACATTCACTTACCTTGTGTGCAAAGTGCAATCATGTTTTCTTCCCCACAATGCAGTGTATTTGTTCCCCAGAATTCTAACAACAATGGGGTGATTCTCTTGGCACAGCTGCATTGTGTCTACTGCAACTGCATCCGATTCACCAAAATAGACTCCTCTGTGTCATGGGCTTCTTCGCAAATTGCAAAAAAGGTGCTGTTGTGCCGAATATTTCCCAAGTCTGCCTGGTATAATTTCTAGTGTTTTCCATGCAAGTGACATCTGCAAATGATTCTTTAGGCACAAGTGCACCGTGCACTGCACTGAGTTATCCTGCGTCAATAGGTGCAACAGTGCCTGAATCTAAACGAGAGTCAGGGATAACTGAACAGCCCAGAGCACAAATATATGGAAGTGCCAAGGCTGCATTATGGCGCAAGTACAGGTATGGAACCTGTTATTGAGAATCCTTGGCACCTGAGGTTTCCAGATAAGGGATCTTTCCATCCATAATTTGGATCTCCATACCTTAAGTCTACTAGAAAATCATGTAAAGATTTATTAAGGTTCAAGTTGTGTTTTCCACGAAAATTTGAGTTTTCAAAGTAAAATGTTTTGGTCAAAACTCAAATTTTTGGGTTAAAAAAAACTATTTTTTTTTTTTAAAACTCAAACTTTTGGGATTTATTATACCCCGACCCTGGAAATAGCTAGAATATGAAAATACACCATCTAAAACCTGTCAAGGTCATGTAGGGGTGGCAGAGGTCCCTTGGACCATTTGAAGATGTTAACAGCCTGTTTGATGTTCGAGTTTTATTCGGAGGGTTTTGCCCGAAAATTCAGATGATTTGCCGAAAAATCGATCAATTCGAGTTATCGGGTTTCAGGACTCGAACTCACAGAAACTGTTTTTTTTCTTAAATAAGATACCATTTAAATTCTGAATTCATTCAAGGTATAATAAAACTCTAACACTCGACCTTTTGTAAATAACCCTCTAAATAAACCCAAAAGGATTGTTTTGCCTCCAATAAGGATTAATTATATCTCAGTCGGGAACAAGTAAAAGGTACTGTTTTATTATTACAGTGAAAATTTTCATTATTTAATTAAAATGGAGTCTACGGGAAATGGTCTTCCCATAAGTCGAAACTTTGTCTGCATAATGGATCCTATACCTGTACCTTTAATGTAAGTGGTTTTAAACACAACTCACTGCGGGTTGCAAATTTAATGGAATGGTATGGAAAATGTATATACTGATATATATTTCTGTGGGTCCTGTAAGATTGATTCCCACCGTGGAATCGTGTAGTCTATTTAAGTAGTAAATGAAACCATCAGGCAGTCAGCCCAGTAATGAGGGCTCAGGATGAATCCAGGGTTGGAGAATGAGGTTCACAGACATCAAGTAAAGACATTCTGGCTTTGGAAACAGATTAGACAGGGATGTGTCAGCCTAATGCTGATTTGGTCTTATCTACAGCTCAACAGAATCAGACATATTTCCTGCCTGCGATATACTTTTATGTGAGAAGCAATGCTGTGACTTTGGGATACAGTCTATCACATAGATGTATTATATTAACTAGCATCAATGGCAGATATAGTATGAATATATTATTTTTGGAGTTTCACTTTTATCTTCCATGCGTGAACGGGGGTCTACCAGAAAACGAGAGGCAAACGAGGATTACATATTCTTTGATGTTCTTCAGAAGGTCAGGCTAAATATGTCACAACTGTGATCTCATGAAATATATTCTATTAAATACATCAAGATGTTTAGGCATTAGAATAGTCACATCACGCAGCTTTCAGTGTTTCCTTTCACAGTGAGATGCTGAGCTTCTCGACTGGGGGATGCCGATAACCTTGAAATCTAGGCTTTCCCTGATCTGCCTCCTAGTCTTAGTTATGCTCCTTTCACTATAAATACATTCAAATATAAAGTCTGCTTGTACAGAAGTAAATGTTGTGGGCTGGTTATTTCCATGCTTTATGGACTTGGCTTTGAGGTTTATAAATTGTTCTGTGTTGGAAGAAAAGAATGAAATGTCCCGGTGCTTATAAAGCCCGTGAAAAACCTGAAAATGAGCTGGGAATACATTAAAATTAGTATTAATATAACTGAGGGCTCTTTTTCTCCCCAATTTGTTGTCATTCAGTATTTAGTAAAGGCTCCTTCACTCAAAAACTCTAAGGGGTGAATTTACTAAGCAGCGAAAGTTTGTCAGCGACGGCTTCGCCAACACTTCGCCAGGCGAAAATTCACTCAGACCACGCTAATTTACTAAGATACGAAGTTGTGTCCGAACGCTGGCAAATTTTCAATCCTGCCTATCTTCGCTCAGGCTAATTTGCATAAGGCGGGAAATTTAAAGTTGAATGGATGTATATATTGCAGCACATACATTACATTACACAAGTCCAGGGAACTTTAATAAAGAAAATAGAGTTGTTATATTGCCCTACACATGAGCCCACTGTATAGTTTATGTTCCATATGTTAGAAAATGTATGGGGGAACCCGGTTACCCAAAAAAATGGGTAAAAAAAGGAAAAGACGCCAGCGTTTTTTTGGACTTAAAAACTTTCTTCACTAAAAAATATGATGTAAGTAACAGAAGATTGAGAAAGATCTATGCACTCCAATGCACTTCACCTGGTCTGAGCTGGAAAGTCTGGTGAAAGAGGTAACGTTCAGTAAAATCCGCATCTTAGTGAATTTGTGGAGTAATGTCCATTCGCCAGAGTGAAAATTCGCCTGGTGATAGAGGGCTTATCACTCCATTTACAAATAACTTTAAAACCATTGAAAATGTGTAATTAGTATGTATAAGAAGGCTGATTAGAATTATATTTATTTCACTGTATGATATATTAGTGGTCATTTCCTGTTCAAGTTCAAGAGTGCTCAATTACCAAGAACTTGAGGATCAAAAATCTGGTGCTCTGTGCAGAAATCAGCATCCTAAATAATGTCTTTCTTCAAATTATAACTATTTTCTGTTTTTTACTGGTCTTCTTTTAAGTTTCCTTGTAGCAGCTTGAAAAGGGGGGAAAAATAAAGAAATTATTTTTATATGTAAATAGTTTGCAGGATGCAGGTTTAGCCAGCAGGTGGCGCTAAGCCCACCCCATAGCCTATATAAGATAGTGCCTTGCTGCGACACTTCCTCTTTTGGCAGGGTTGCGAAGTTGGTGGCTTTTCAGCCAAATTGGGCTACTAATTTAAAGCTAAGGCGGGTTTTGAAATTATAAACTAGCCAAGGTACAGATTTGGACTAGTTTTTGGGCCTTTGGCTGGTTTGCACTTTGGAAACCAGCCAAAGTTTTTTCTTGTCCTAATGTGGCAATCCTGTATCTCCCAATGCATGTAGATTTTATTTAACAATTTGCTGACTACAAAGTTCAATGTAAGACTACAATACCCAGCATGCAATGGGACTGACTTGTGTATAAGTTGGGAGTTGCCAGATTTTGGGCTCTGTACCCCAGTCTCACGTTACTCTTAAGCATTCTCGCATTTTCCTGTGACTTTCCTCAATTTCAGGCAATTTTGGGGCAAAAATCTGCT
Source organism: Xenopus laevis (assembly GCF_017654675.1). Taxonomy (NCBI): domain Eukaryota; kingdom Metazoa; phylum Chordata; class Amphibia; order Anura; family Pipidae; genus Xenopus; species Xenopus laevis. The sequence continues at coordinate 200,882,619 of NC_054371.1, forward strand.
GGCCACCAAAATGTCTAGAGGTTGACCTGTTTTCCCAATTTTTATTGAAATTGTATATGAATTAGGGCCTTAAGGGACCACGATACCTCTTGCGCCCCTCTGTAGTTATATCCCTGGTGATGAGCGAATCTGTCCCATTCTGCTTCATGGAAAAAATTGAAAAAGGCATAATTTCACATACTGTATATTCTTTTATTTTTTTTTTACTTTTTTTTCACTGCACATATTGTGCTTTTTTCGGGCTGCTTTTGAAGTGCCTCTTGGCTAGTTTTGTGCTGGTTTTGTAGCTGACTTTGGCTGGTTTTGAAAATTAGACCTGGCCTGTAACATCTAAGAAGCAGCATCAGACTGAAGTGGCCAGACCCTTGGGGGAGGGTTAGTTCCGTTAGGGCTATCGAGTGTATAGTAGTGGCAAGTGAGTTTACTTTAGGAGTGAAGTTAGAGAGGGCTTTCGAGCACTGACAGCCTATTGTCCCAACAAGGACTAATAGTTTGGGTTCGAGCCCTGAGGTGACCTGAACTGCATGCTGTGCCCTGCAAGAGGCTGTACAACAATAACGTTTTTGAGCTCATTGCATTTATTGTGGCCATGAATTCTTTGGGCAATAAAAAAGGACCATCTAGTGACAGGTGTACACTAGCCACGAGTGGCCCTGTTACACGCTTAATAGGCCAGGTCACTGACTAGATCTCTGAACTTCATTCCGAGCTTTTAGGTCTGTAAGAGCAACTGGTATGCAACACAATTTTAAGGCTTTTTTTTTATAAAAGGTCGATGTTAGGGTTTTTTTATACCTCGAATGAACTCACAATTCGTATGCTATCTTATTTATAAGAAAAAAAATTTGAATGGAAAAAAAAAGATTATGCGAGTTCGAGTTGAAAAGCCGAAAAATCTAACGAATTGAGTTTTCCATGGGAAAAACTTGAATCACTCGAATTTGGGCAAAACCCTCAGAAAAAAACTCAAACATCATGCAGGCTATTAACATCTTCAAATGGTTTAAGGGACCTCTGCCATTGACTCCTACATGACCTCCACAGGTTTTAGATGGTGTATTTTTGGATTCAAGCTATTTCCAGGGTTGGAGTACAATACATTTCAAAAAATGTTGAGTTTTTAAAAAACTCGGAAAGCCCCCGAAATCTCGAATTTTCATGGAACACACAACTCGACCCTTAATAAATAACCCCCTTAGTGTAGTAAGTAAGTTGCATTGCTAACAAAGCTTGTATAAAAGTGAGAAAAATGAAAATAAAAAAAAAATGTGATTGGATATATACAGTATGGCTTTTATATGAATTAAAAAAACAGGAAACCAGTTTTAAATGGTGTTTGGTTCCCTGTGCCAATAAATAGATCATTAAATTTAGTACTATATAATGTACTATAATAATGTTTCTCTACACAGAAATGTATTTGCTCGGGGAAGTGCCGTGCTGGATTTGCTTATTGATACTGGTAAAATGTACATTTCATGGTTAGTCTAAAGACGGTGCTACGGTGAAATTACTATTGATCTCCAACGGTCCAGGATCAATTACTGGGACAAGATTTCTCTGGTAAAGCCTTTTATATACAATACAACTTTAGCTTGCTGACAAAGGTCAGGGGAATCCACTGTGTATTTAAAAAGCAACTAAAGCCTTCAGAAACCATTATATGTAATCAGTTTAGTGAGGCCATAGGGCTGATATAGGTTTTTTTATTTTAAGTTGTACTGCAAAATGCACTTCTAATTAACAGTTAGCCCCAGGTAGAATATGTAACCCTAATGTTTGCTTCTGCATTCCTTCTGATGATCCTGTTTGTGTGGGGTTATCTGAATTCCTGCAGTCAAAGAGGGGCACAGCCCTACTGCAAGAATCAAAGCTGAGACCCAGGAAACACAGGAGAACAGGCACGTGACTGCTGGGGTGGACCAAGAGTGTAGGATTTTGATTGGAGCCATAAAATATGTACATTTTCAAAACATGTCTGCAACAAAGGGTGCACTAAAGATATTTTTTTTCATGAGGCCCTGTAGATTCTCATTACCATTACCTCCTTAAAGATATGGATGCAGTAGGCCTCTGGCCCTCCAACACTGCTAATTCTTGGCTGTTAGGTAACTATCAGAAGGCTATAGGGGAATATAGAAAGGCTATAATGCTTCATATCCAGTGGTGCATCTGGTTTTGCTTTTACAAGAGGCAGCAAACCCAATGCTGCCCAACCTACACCCCAGCCTTCTGTCTAGCACATTTAACAGAACCAAATTTACTAGAATAGAGACCACAAATGTGATCTTTACATTTAAAAGAGATGCATTTCTCTTTGGAAACGTAGCTTTTAAAGTTATCAGTTGCACCTTTTTAGTGAACCTTAGGCCTTAGGCAAAGTCTCTCAACTTTCCTCGTGGCAGAAAAAGCCCGGTTTGTACCTGCAGGCTTATTAGAATACATGCACAGTAACAATTGTTCATTTTGAATAGGGTAAGGGCCCTGCTTTTAAGAACTTACAATTTATGAAGGAGAGCAAGTGAGACATACAGTGACGGTCATCAAAGTAGTTGTAGAGTTCCTGTTGGTTAGGATAGTATTGGTAAGTGCATAGTAAAAGATGGAAACCAATAGTGAGTGTGTCAGTAATGAGTAAGGAGGTTAAGAAGGTCATGAAGTTGCTAAGGGCTTAGGTTATAGGCTTGAATGAAAAGGTGGGGTTTAAGTGATCATTTAAAAGCCTGGAGGCTCTGAGATTTTCTAATAGGACAGGGGAGGAAGTTCCAGAGGATGGGGCAGCATATGAACCTGAATGTCTGGCAATAGTGTCCATAATGGATGGGTCAGTTTAGACAAGTGGAGTCATGGGCATGGATGAGGAATAATGGCATTTTATTATTACTGCACTCTCTTAGGAACACATTGGTAACAATAATAAAGAAACATTGACAACTGACAACTGACAACTGATGGGAGCCAGACACTGATAAACAAAAGAAACCAACAGCAACTGTCTATGATCGTAATGAAGGAAAGTGACAAATAAATGAACTAATTGTCTAAACAAAGTCTATATATCGATTATTCTGCAAATATCATCATAAAATGAATATCACCGATATGAATGGAGAGCAGTCAAAAGTTAAAACAAAACACGGCAGGGTTACATCCTTGGCTTCAGGCAACAAACTGCAGCAAAAGATTTCATTTCAAGCAGGAGTCCAAAGGTAATGTAAGTTTTCAAGGCTGTCCATTTATCTTCTGTGTTTATTACTGAGAAATTGTTCTACTATCGAATGCACTAGCCCTCTCTGTCAGTGCTACCATATGCTTCCTCTGATAACTGCGGCATTTATCATTCTGTGCAAAATCAAAGAACCCAGCAACAAACTGTACCAAGGTAGTCACTAAGTAATATTAATGATGAACTCCAAACCATAGAAGCTGCATCTTATTTGTATACGTTGCCAGCATACCTAAAAAATAAACGTATTAGCAAAAAAACAACAGTTTTTATCAGCACTTTTATCTTTTTATGAAATATAGTACAGGGATGGAATCTGTTATCCAGACACCTGTTATCCAGGAAGCTCTAAATTACAGGAAGGCCACCTCCCATAGAATCCAAAATGTTAATTTAATAATAAAACAGTACCTTGTACTTGATCCAGTTTAAGATATGATGAATCTTTATTGGAGGCAAAACCAGCCTGTTGGGTTTATTTAATGTTTACATGATTTTTTAGGTATGAAGGTCCAGATTATGGAAAGATCCATAATCCAGAAAATCCAAGCTCCCAAGGATCCTGGATAACAGGTCCCAGATCTGTATAAATCTGAAAGTATCATGTATTATATCTAGAAACCCATGTTTTTTATATTCACTTTTAAATTCAATAAGGTCATTATGGGTCATTTATGAATGCACCCGCAAGTAATCTTAATGTTGCATGAAAGTAAGTCGGTACACAAGTCCTAAAAATGTTGTCACGTACAAAACACCCAAAAATGCTTCCTGCACCATTGCCCCAGATGGAACCTTTGGAACAAGGGTTATAAACAGTATTAATTGCTTTGGCAAAATGCAGCCTAGACAGAGACTTGTTCAGGTGCTTGAGGGAACGTTTATTGTATACGAGTGTGGTATAGTACATGCTCTACAAGTGGTTGCAAAGCAATGACAATCCCTCCAGGAGAATTACTTTTCACAGGGGGTATGAAATTGATCTATTAAATTCCCTTCGCTAGTTCCATCGTCCTGTATAGAAATGGAAAGGCAGATCAATATCCATTGTGCAACATTTAGATGCAATACCTGGGGTACTAACAACTGCAGTATTACACAAAATTGTGCCAATGTTCTCCAGGCAAAGAGAAAAATGTTATTTCTGACAAGGTCAATGTTACTTTAGGCATTATAATTAAAGGGATTCTGTCATGATTTTTATGGTGCAGTTTTTATTTCAAAATAATACTGTTTACACTGCAAATAATTCACTCTACCATATAAAATGTTATTCCTGCACTAACAAGTGTAATTTTTTTAATTGTAATATTGGTGTGTAGACAGCCATCTCAGGTCATTTTGCCTGTTCATGAAAAAGCCAGCCCTTTAGGATGGAACTGCTTTCTGACAGGCTGTTGTTTCTTTTACTCAATGTAACTGAATGTGTTGCAGCGAGAGCTGGATTTTTCTATTGATTGCTGTTTAGATCTACCAGGGAGCTGTTATCTTGTTGCCTTCCTATTGTTCTGCTGATGGACTGGGGGGTGGAGGTTAGGGGGTGATATCACTCCAACTTGCAGTGCAGCAGTAAAGATTGACTGAAGTTTATCAGAGCACAAGTCACATTACTAAGGGCACCAGGGGAACTGACAATATGTCTAGCCCCATGTCAGATTTCAAAACTAAATATATAAAAAAATCAGTTTGCTCTTTTGAAAAACGGATTTCATGTGGAAGTCTGCAGGAACAGAACTATTAATTTGTGCATTTTGAAAAAAACACACTTTCCTGTTACACAATCCCTTTAAAAGGCACCAACTACTTACATACAAATAATAGTTCATTTGCATTTCTCTATCAGAATGTAAATCGTTATATTATAAAGCTGCAGATACTAGCAACAGATATGTGGATACTGTGTGTGTTATCATCTGGTTCCAACTCCCATCTTTTTGGATGGCCCAAGAGGGGCTGGAAAAAATTGTTTATTTAGTTGGAATAGAAAAGATACATGTAGAGAAGAACAATAACATGTCTGAGCTGAAACTGCTGCTGTTGCAGCAGATAGAAGCAGAAGCCAAAACCCTCTCCTGTCAGCAAAGAATGATGGGTAAAAAAAAAAAGTATTATGGGATATTTCCTGCCCCTTGAGAATTTTCTGTCGAAAAAATCTGATTTCTTTCCCGAGCAGAGCAACATAAGAAGACTTCTCTGTTTTGCTACTGAAGGTATATCTCTGTGACTGTACAGTTAGAGATACTGACCAGCAGGTGGCGATGCTGTTACAAAATTCAATATATTGGCTTTTAATATAAACGTAAATGACCCTGAAACCGAAAATTATAAAAAAATTAATGTAAATTGCAAAATTTATTAGAAAAGCACCCCAAGCAATTTTACATTACATTTATTAAAGGGTTACTAGACTCTAGTTGAGATGGACTACCCATAATTTGTAGCTTTCTGCATAAAGGTTTTCCAGATAAGGGATCCTATACTACTGGTTACACAGTTAATTTGGGTTGGCAGAAGAGAATTTAAACAAATAGAGGTCCGTCAATATAAAGTATTTACATATAAAAATATATCTACCTGTACCTATACTAAAATAAATGTAGATCTTGAGATCACTAGCCTTGGATAATATGCAAGTCCATATTATTATATAAAGAATGAGTCCTGTCCTGATTTTTTTGTAAAAATGCCAGTGCTATTCTTTTAACATTTTTTAAAGGACATTGCTAAAGCAAAATATATCTGCCAACCCAACTTTCTCTAAATATTTTTTTAGTCTCCTCCAACATCTTCAGCTATTGCGGATATTGCTTATGGATGATAACTATCAGCTGACGGAGTCATTTACCCATTCTGCCTATGACAATATATGGCCGCAGTAATAGTTGCTTCGTCCATTCCATCCAATGATGCTTTATTTTCCTAGGAACAATCAATGATCTAAAGACGTACATCTCAACCGGCTGATGTTATTAGATCTGACAAGAGCCATTTATCATTCCAGAAAGCATACAGAGTGGATGCTCCTTCCATGTCTTATACTCAGCACCCATTTTTCTACATCAAAATCCAGAAGAACAATTTGGCAAATATGTTTAGTGGTTACAATAATGTATCAGCATGATGTCAATGGTTATAGTAATATTCTACATATTCACACAGTCTTTACCCTTGCTATTAAAAATATAAAAACTATATATTATTATGAATTATTATGAATTTCTTGTTTTTGTGACGAAAAGTCACGTGATTTTTTGGATTCGGATTTGGTTCGGCCAGTCACTTGCAAATCCTGCTGAAAAAGGCAGAATCTTGACGGAATCCCAAACTGAATCCTGGATTCTGTGCATGCCTATTATATAGTAAATAATGTACCCCCTATTGTAAAATATAAGGATATCATAAGTTACCGAGAGTTCCATGAACATATAAAAGCACAAAGCCAAAGGCCAAGTTTTTTTATACAGGTCATGAACTCCATGGTGAATTCTAATATCCTCATATTTTGCAATAGGAGGTACTTTATTTATTATAATACACAAGTTTCAGTGAGTCATGTGACAAAAATGACATCACTAAGCTCTGATTATAATCAATGACATCACTAAGCACCATTTATAAGTATATCATTTACAGGATATTCATTGTGTATTATATAGTGAATAAAGTACCCCCTCTTGTAAAATGTAAGGATATTATAAGTTACTGAGGAGTTTTATGACCATATAAAAACACGAGGCCTGGGGGGTACTTTACTTATTATAATACACAAATTTCAGAGAGTTATGCGACAGAAATGACATCAGAACTCACCGTTTATAACTGATGTCATAAGAACTCACCGTTTATAAGGATATAATTTAATCAAATAATTCTTAATTTAAGACAGACGTGCTTTGTCTTTGCAATAATAAAACAGTACCTTATATTTGAGGGTAACTAAACTAGCATAAATCCATCAATGGCAGAACAATCTTTTTGGTGTTTTTTTTAAATATATAAATGTTTTTACGCATGGTGCTCCAAATTATGGAAGGATCCCTTATTCATAAATCCACAGGACCCAAGCCCTCCGGATAATAGATACCATACCATTTAGATACCAACAAGTATTATCTGCAACCCCATTATTACTCCTTCTTGACCTCTAATGGGGTCATGACCCAAAGGACAGGCAGCAATAATCTGGTCATTGTAATTTATACAGTAGCTTTTTCCAACAGAAGAAACAGAGGGGCCCCTTTCCCTAGAGTGCAATGGTCTTGTCAATGAATTGCTTATGGTAATGACCATTATTTAAATGAATACATTTGTGATGTACAGTGTTAAGGCTAAAAGAAGATATAATACCAAATGAGTCACGCGAGCAAACAACAAATTAATCAATTAGGGGGCATGCTGGGGATCCAGATGGAATTTAGGACTGTAAAATAAATTGCAAGCTTTGGGAATGTGGTGTATTTTGGAGATTGCATTCCAGTTTCTGAGGGCCTGTTTCTTGTTGAATGTGTGCTGTCTTTTCTTGCTGAGCTACTGGTACTACAGGAATCTATGAAGGAAGGCAGAGCTACATTAATTGTAGGGTCACAGAGTGGCCATTACTTTTACTTTTTACTATTCTTTATAAGCAGTATCCTGAAAAATATTCACACCTTGACTTATTTGCTCATTTTACGAAATGAATACTGTGGGGCAACTGGCCTACCCAAGTGGGCCAAAGTAATCGAAATTGCACCAGAACTGTACGGCATTTAAGTGTTTTCAATTTCAGAAGCGCTAACTCTATGGGAGTTAATGCGGCTTCAAACTACACAGAGCCAAATGGCCAAAATCTGCTCAATGTGACATTAGCCCTAAGTTGGCCAGACAAAGGCTGATAACAGCTGCTGACTTGGCTCCTCCATGCAGGGTTGAAAGCTTATTGAGCCATTTGTGGGGCCATCATGAGGTCATGTTCGTTTGATATCTGCCAAAAAAAATTGGCCAGATATAGATTGGGCAAATCTGAAAATTCCATCTGGCGAGGACAGCATTGGCAGTTCTCTCAGGAGCTGAACAATCAGTTTATCCAGGTATGGCCCACTGCTTTGAGTGGATCTTATCATGTATGGCCAGCTTTAGTCTTAGTTAATGATTGTGTAACGGTTGGCACCCTAAATCTAGAACCGGTGCCAAGCACCCTGATCCCGGCTCGTGCTTCTGCCTGTAGCAGCCGCCTTTGGTTTCGGGAGGAGCCCTCAGCTACTCAGATGCCTCCAGGTCTTAAAACGAGAGGTGCAAGGCGAGGGGTTCTAAACAAGCAGAGGGGCACAACTGTAAGGCAAGAGTCTTTGGGCTGAAGGTCACAGTACAAGGCGTTAGACAAAATCAAGCCGGGTCGGGGGCAGGCAGAGAACAAGCGTAATTAGGCAGGCAAGGGTCAAACCGGGTTAATCAATCAGAAAGGATTCAGCGGAAGAGGTAGTCGTATAACAGGCAATGGTCAGGAATCAGGAGTTCAGAATAATCTTAGCCAGGCAGGGGTCAAAACAGGAATCAGACAGAATAACAGATAGCTTAAAGCTCAGGAACCACAGGAAACAGATCCTATCACGGGCAAGGTCTAGCAGCCCAACTGTGCTTTTTATAGCGCCAGTTATGCGCCAAGATTTTCGCACCATTGCACATCTGCGTCAGACGCTCACGCGTCCGTGTCAATAATTAGAACGAGATGCGGGCGTGCGCGCGCCCTAATAGACCACAATGGCGGCAGAAACGAACTGGCATGGCGGGCGTCCCCGCCGCACCACTGGACCACCAGGCTGAGTAGATTTTATCACAGATTGCTTCATCCAGAAAATATGACTGGTGTCATTAATTGACTGGTGAGGCAAAAGGTGGTTTTGTCTCCATTAAAGCAACTGGTTTTCGCTTCCACAATAGAGGGATAAAATACTCAACACACAATACTTAACTCATTTTTTTATAACATTAAAACAATTTCATATTATCGAATAAATATGCCAAGGAAAAAAAATGTGTTGATTTATTTAGTAAAATTAGTTGAGGTTCTGAATATATATCCTTAGCACTGACGGGCTCTGAAGTGTAATTCTACTCAGTTCCACCCAGGAGCCAGTTACATTTTCTGCTGTTGGCATTACAACTGAGAAAAAAAAACGCTGGTCACTTTTTCCCAAAAAGAGAGATCAGCAACGAAAAACAAGTATAGCGATAAAAATGAACTAATAGTCGATTTGTAATTTAGATTGCAGGGCTCAGAGACCCCTGATAACCAGAAAGCATTTTCAGGTACAGCTGGAAATGGACAGAATTGGAGTGCTAATAATTGAAAATACATACTACAAACAAACAAAATCATGAAGACCAATAAGTTGCTTAGTATATGCCCATCTATAAAATAGAAACGGTGATTTAAAAGAGACCTCCCCATTTAAGCCCCTTCTACAATGAACTCCACCCTATCTGTAAGCCTGAGACACAGGAAGGGCCCATTGTCTCTTTAAGCAAACTCTGCTGATATGTCTACTAGAGATGTCGCGAACTGTTCGCCGGCGAACTTGTTCGCGCGAACATCGGGTGTTCGTGCTCGCCGGAAGTTCGCGAACGTCGCGCGACGTTCGCCATTTTGGGTTCGCCATTGTTGGCGCTTTTTTTTGCCCTCTCACCCCAGACCAGCAGGTACATGGCAGCCAATCAGGAAGCTCTCCCCTGGACCACTCCCCTTCCCTATAAAAACCGAAGCCCTGCAGCGTTTTTTCACTCTGCCTGTGTGTGCTGAAGAGATAGTGTAGGGAGAGAGCTGCTGCCTGTTAGTGATTTCAGGACAGTTGAAAGTTTGCTGGCTAGTAATCGTTTTGATACTGCTCTGTTATTGGAGGGACAGAAGTCTGCAGGGGTTTGAGGGACATTTAAGCTTAGGTAGCTTTGCTGGCTAGTAATCTACCTTCTACTGCAGTGCTCTGTATGTAGCTGCAGTGGGCAGCTGTCCTGCTTCTGATCTCATCTGCTGACTGCTGCAATAACAGTAGTCCTTGTAAGGACTGCTTTTATTTATTTTTTTGTTGTTTTACTACTACTACTACTACTACTACTACTACTACTATAAGAGCCCAGTGCTATTAGTCTAGCAGTGTTGGGGAGTGGGACTGGTGTGCTAATCTGCTGCTCCTAGTAGTTCAGCAGCACCAACTTTAATTTTTTTTTTTAATATTCATTTTTTTTTATTTTACTTTTTTTTATTTTACTACCGCTGTAGTAGTGTATAAGTTGACCTTTTAGGCATTATTTGCCCTGTAGGCATTATTTGCACACTGTTTTCTTCAACCCGCCATCGAGCTGTGTGACCTTGTTCACATTCTGTCTAAATATCCATAATATTACCGTCTCCAGAAAAAACACCGGAGTCACTTTTTTCAAGCAGCCATAATATATTTTACGTAATCCGTATCCACCGCTGTAGTAGTGTATACGTTGGCCTTGTAGGCATTATTTGCACACTGTTTTCTTCAACCCGCCATCGAGCTGTGTGACCTTGTTCCCATTCTGTCTAAATATCCATAATATTACCGTCTCCAGAAAAAACACCGGAGTCACTTTTTTCAAGCAGCATTCATATATTTTACGTAATCCGTATCCACCGCTGTAGTAGTGTATACGTTGGCCTTGTAGGCATTATTTGCACACTGTTTTCTTCAACCCGCCATCGAGCTGTGTGACCTTGTTCACATTCTGTCTAAATATCCATAATATTACCGTCTCCAGAAAAAACACCGGAGTCACTTTTTTCAAGCAGCCATAATATATTTTACGTAATCCGTATCCACCGCTGTAGTAGTGTATACGTTGGCCTTGTAGGCATTATTTGCACACTGTTTTCTTCAACCCGCCATCGAGCTGTGTGACCTTGTTCCCATTCTGTCTAAATATCCATAATATTATCGTCTCTAGAAAAACCACTTGAGTTACTTTTTTTCAAGCAGCATTCATATATTTTACGTAATCCGTATCCACCGCTGTAGTAGTGTATACGTTGACTTTGTAGGCATTATTTGCACAGTGTTTTCTTCAACCCGCCATCTAGCTGTGTGTATTATCGTTTCCAGAAAAACCAACTGAGTTTTTGTTGTTGTTGTTGTTTTTTTAAAAATAATGCCAGGCAAAGGCAGGCCGCCACGCAGAGGCCGTGCTAGGGGCCGTGCTGCTATGCAATCCTGTGGCCCTAGCAAATTGCCCAGTTTTAAAAAGCCAATGACCCTGAACTCCCAAAATGCTGAAGAGGTAGTTGACTGGCTTACACAGCACACCCCATCCTCTACCGTTTCTAACTTTACCACAACATCCTCCTCATCCTCCACTGCTATGGCCACCCCACGTAACACTTCCTCCACCACCGGTGCCCCTTCTTCACTGGGGTCAGAGGAGTTATTTTCCAATGAGTTTCTTGAACTGAGTAATGCGCAACCATTATTGCCAGAAGAAGATGAAGGAGATGAGGACCTTACACCAGATTTAATTCTGGCAGAGAACACGATAGAGATGGACATAATGAGTGATGAGGAGGAGGTCCCCGCTGCTGCTTCCTTCTGTGATGTGTCAGAAGAAATTGATGCATCTGAGGAGAATGATGATGAGGAGATTGATGTTTTGTGGGTGCCTAGTAGAAGAGAGCAAGAGGAGGGTAGTTCAGATGGAGAGACGGAGAGTCAGAGAGGCAGTAGGAGAATAAGACTTAGAAGAAGCAGGGAGGACAGCCCGCAGGGATCAGTAGGGCAACAACATGTATCGGCACCTGTGTTCAGCCGGCCAACGCACCCGCCATTGCCGCCAATACCGCAAACTCCGCCAACTTCTACTGTTACCGCCAGATCGCACACTTCCAAAAAGTCAGCAGTGTGGGATTTTTTTAATGTGTGTGCCTCTGACAAAAGCATTGTAATTTGCAATGAGTGCAGTCAGAAACTGAGCCTTGGTAAGCCCAACAGCCACATAGGTACAACTTCTATGCGAAGGCACATGAGCGGCAAGCACAAAGCACTTTGGGAGCAACACCTCAAAGGCAACAGGCAAACTAAAAGCCACACTCCTTCTGGTCCAGCATCTTACTGCTCTACCTCTGCTCTCCTTGACCCGTCTGAACCACCCTCCACTCCGCCTTCCACCTTGACCACCTGTTCCCATTCCCAGTCATCTGCCACCAGCCAAGTTTCTGTGAAGGCCATGTTTGAGCGTAAGAAGCCAATGTCTGACTGTCACCCCCTTGCCCGGCGTCTGACAGCTGGCTTGTCTGCACTCTTAGCCCGCCAGCTTTTACCATACCAGCTGGTGGACTCTGAGGCCTTCCGCAAATTTGTAGCAATTGGGACACCGCAGTGGAAGGTACCCAGCCGCAATTTTTTTTCTAAAAAGGGAATACCACACCTGTACCAACATGTGCAGAGCCAAGTTACCGCATCTCTGTCACTTAGTGTTGGGCCAAAGGTCCATATGACTACTGACGCATGGTCCTCCAAGCATGGTCAGGGCAGGTATGTCACCTACACTGCCCACTGGGTGAACTTGGTAATGGCTGGGAAGCAGGGAATGGGTAGCTCAACAACAACAGTGGAGTTGGTGTCACCGCCACGGATTGCACGCGGTTCTGCCACCACCTCTACTCCTCCATCGCTCTCTACCTCGTCTCTTCTTCTTCTTCTACTCTGCTGCTGGGTCCTCCTTCTCCTCCTCCACACCTGTGCACCCCCAGCTCCCCCTAGGCTATTCGACGTGCCAGGTACGCCGTTGTCACGCTGTCTTGGGATGACGTGCCTGGAAAGCAAAAACCATACCGGATCTGTACTCCTGTCATCTCTGCAGTCACAGGCCGATCGGTGGCTGACCCCACACCAACTGCAGATCGGAAAAGTGGTGTGTGACAATGGAAGCAATCTGTTGGCAGCGTTGAGACTAGGCAATTTAACACATGTGCCCTGCATGGCACATGTGTTAAATTTAATAGTCCAACGTTTTGTCTCCAAGTACCCAGGATTCCAGGACGTTCTCACCCAGTCCAGAAAGGTGTCGGCCCATTTCAGACGTTCCTACACAGCCATGGCACGCCTTGCTGACATTCAGCAGCGCTACAACATGCCAGTCAGGCGTTTGATTTCTGACAGCCAGACTCGCTGGAATTCAACGCTCCTTATGTTGGAACGTCTGCTGCAACAACAAAGGGCCGTCAACGAGTACCTTTTTGAACTGGGTGGTAGGACTGGATCTGCACAGCTGGGGATTTTTTTCCCCCGTTACTGGGTGCTTATGCGCGATGCCTGCAGGCTCATGCGACCTTTTGAAGAGGTGACAAATATGGTCAGTCGCACCGAAGGCACCATCAGCGACCTAATACCCTTCGCTTTCTTCCTGGAGCGTGCCGTGCGACGAGTGACAGATGAGGCTGTAGACCAGCGTGACGAGGAGCTGGAAGCGCACGATTTCTGGTCGGAATCACCAGAACGAACCCAGGCACCTGCTGCAACGCAGGGAGAGGTGCCAGAAGTGGAGTCAGAGGAGGAAGGTGGCTTTGTGGAGGAGGAGGAGGAGGACCAACAGGAGCAGGCTTCCCAGGGGGCTAGTGGTGACCTTTTGGGGACCCCTGGTCTTGTACGTGGCTGGGGGAGGAGACCGTGGATGATGCAGTCCTTGATAATGAGGAAGCGGAGATGGATAGCTCTGCATCCAACCTTGTGAGAATGGGGTCTTTCATGCTGTCATGCCTGTTGAAGGACCCCCGTATCAAGAGGCTTAAGGAGAAGGACCTGTACTGGGTCGCAACGCTACTAGACCCTCGGTACAAGCATAAAGTGTCAGAAATGTTACCAACATACCACAAGTCCGAAAAGATGCGGCATTTACAAACCAGCCTGCAAAACATGTTGTACAATGCTTTTAAGGGTGATGTCACTTCAGGAACTCATCAACATTCCAGGGGCAGAGGTGCCAGTAATCCTGCCACGAGCACACCTGCAAGGACAAAGCCCTTTGGCCAGTCTGTAACGTCAGACATGCAAATGTTTTTCTGTCCAAGGCAGCGCCACAACCCTTCTGGATCCACCCTCAAAGAACGCCTCGACCGGCAGGTAGCGGACTACCTGGCATTAACTGCAGATATCGACACTCTGAGGAGCGATGAACCCCTGGACTACTGGGTGCGCAGGCTTGATCTGTGGCCAGAGCTGTCACAATTTGCCATGAACCTCTTGTCTTGCCCAGCCTCAAGTGTGCTCTCAGAAAGGACCTTCAGTGCAGCAGGAGGGATTGTAACTGAGAAGAGAACTCGCCTAGGTCACAAAAGTGTCGATTACCTGACCTTTATTAAAATGAATGAGGGGTGGATCTCGGAGGGTTACTGCACGCCGGAAGACTTGTTCTGACTTCTATGCAGCTGTCCTTCTCTTCAAGCCTCATGACTCCACACACAGCTGTCCTTTAGCGTCCTCCTCCTCCCTCCGCCACCGTTACAAACTAGGGTGCAAACCCTACTGGTTTAATTTTTTCTGGCCTCTGTGCTTCAGTGGCTGCGACCAAAAAAATGCCTATTTTCTGCATTTATATGACATAATTTTTCTGGCCTCTGTGCTTCAGTGGCTGCAACCAAAAAAATTTATATTTTCAGCATTTATATGGCATAATTTTTCTGTCAACTGTGCTTCAGTGGCTGCGACCAAAAAAATGCATATTTTCTGCATTTATATGGCATAATTTTTCTGGCCTCTGTGCTTCAGTGGCTGCAACCAAAAAAATTACTATTTTCAGCATTTATATGGCATAATTTTTCTGGCAACTGTGCTTCAGTGGCTGCGACCAAAAAAATGCATATTTTCTGCATTTATATGGCATAATTTTTCTGGCCTCTGTGCTTCAGTGGCTGCAACCAAAAAAATTTATATTTTCAGCATTTATATGGCATAATTTTTCTGGCAACTGTGCTTCAGTGGCTGCGACCAAAAAAATGACTATTTTCAGCATTTATATGGCATATTTTTTCTGGCCTCTGTGCTTCAGTGGCTGTGGCCAAAAAAACTGGGCAAACAATGCCTACAAGGTCAACGACGTTGACCTTGTAGGCATTGTTTGCCCAGTTTTTTTGGCCACAGCCACTGAAGCACAGAGGCCAGAAAAAATATGCCATATAAATGCTGAAAATAGTCATTTTTTGCCATACGTTGACTCAACGTATATGGCAAAAAATGACTATTTTCAGCATTTATGTGGCATATTTTTTCTGGCAACTGTGCTTCAGTGGCTGCAACCAAAAAAAACTGGGCAAACAATGTCTACAAGGTCAACGTATGGCGAAAAATTACTATTTTCAGCATTTATATGGCATATTTTTTCTGGCAACTGTGCTTCAGTGGCTGCGTCCAAAAAAACTGGGCAAACAATGTCTACAAGGTCAACGTATGGCGAAAAATGACTATTTTCAGCATTTATATGGCATATTTTTTCTGGCAACTGTGCTTCAGTGGCTGCGTCCAAAAAAACTGGGCAAACAATGCCTACAAGGTCAACGTATGGCAGTTGTTTAAAGAGAACAGTAGATTACTAGCCAGCAAAGCTACCTAAGCTAAAATGTCCCTCAAATCCCTGCAGACTTCTGTCCCTCCAATACAGAGCAGTATCAAGCAGATTACTAGCCAGCAAACTTACTATCATCTGTCCCTGAAATCACTAACAGCTCTCCCCCTACACTATCTCTTCCAAGCACACACAGGCAGATTTTTCAGATACATTTTTGCCCTTGATCCCCCTCTGGCATGCCACTGTCCAGGTCGTTGCACCCTTTAAACAACTTTAAAATCATTTTTCTGGCCAGAAATGTCTTTTCTAGATGTTAAAGTTCGCCTTCCCATTGAAGTCTATGGGGTTCGCGAACCGTTCGCGAACCGCTCGCATTTTTGCGCAAGTTCGCGAATATGTTCGCGAACTTTTTTTCCGACGTTCGCTACATCCCTAATGTCTACAAACAATGATCATTATAAAAAATATTAAGAAACCTTACATTTTTTTAAAAAGGAAATGGGTAAGCAGAATACATTTTGAGCTATTAAATTATTCTTCTTTAAATCCTCCGGTTCTTATGAAGACAAAGACAAACTGACACATCAGGGTTTCGTTTTTAATGACTACAATGCTGGAAGAACATAACATTGATTGTGCCATTGATTTTATGGTGTCTCAGTTTGCAACGTATTATATGTTACAATAAAATATGGCCATTCTTTTGCCAACTTTACCGTAGAATGTTCCAAATGCCTCCGCAACTATAAGATTTTACATTAATGGCTGCTCATTCCATTGAGCTATAGAGAATAGTTAGAAACCACTACTAAGCGCCACATACATGAAAATTGAAAGACTTTGTTGACTAGGCTTTTGTTATCCAGTGTAAATCCTGATGTCCTTAACTATATATCCCTTGCTGTCATGGTCAAGTCACTTATTGAGAAAGGGTTGGTGGCTCACTGACAAACAAGGCCCTGTATACAGAAAATACTGACATTGGAACTATTGTCACATTTACTGTATAAACAAACGCCTCTCTTAGGGGCAGATTTATTAACAGGCGAAAACTCATCAGCGTCCACTTCGCACCGAGCGCAATAATTTGCCTGGAGAAAATTTGCTCAAACTATGCTAATTCACTAAAATGTGGAGTTTTGTTGTGGGCGCCAAACGCTAGTGACTTTTCACTAGCATTACTTTGGCAATTCGAGCATTTGATAGTGAAGATGCGCTAGCATTCATTTCTGCCTAGCAAAACTTCGCTAGGGATCTTGCTCTTAGGTCAATTTTCATAGGGCGGGAAATTTAAAGTTGTATGGACGTCTTTATATTAAGGGGCACACTATTGGTCGAATATCGAGGGTTAATCAACCCTCGATATTCGACCGTCGAAGTAAAATCGACTTCAAATATCGATCGAACGATTTTCCTTCGATCAAAAAAAGCTTGGAAAGCCTATGGGGACCTTCCCCATAGGCTAACATTGGTGCTCGGTAGGTTTTAGGCGGCGAAGTAGGCGGTCGAAGTTTTTTTTAAAGAGACAGTACTTCGACTATCGAATGGTCGAATAGTCGAACGATTTTTAGTTCGAATCGTTCGATTCAAAGTCGTAGTCGAAGGTCGAAGTAGCCAATTCGATGGTCGAAGTAGCCAAAAAATACTTCGAAATTTGAAGTATTTTTTTATTCTAATGCTTCACTCGAGCTAAGTAAATGTGCCCCTAAATGTTGGTGCATATACTTACAAATTACACTTTTTAAAACACATGTCCAGGGAACTTTAATAAAGACAATAGAGTTATTCTAATGCCCTACACATGAGCCCACTGTAAAGTCAATGTTCCATATGTTAGAAAATGTCTGGAGAAAACCAGTTTGCACACAAAAATTTTTAAGGACTTTTGCAGCCTATCACTCTGAAATAGGGAAAAGACGCCAGCGTTCTTTGAACTTTGATGCATTTTCCACTCACAGAAGATTGAGCACTCCATTGCACTTCGCCTGGTCTGAGCTGGCAAAGGCAACTCTGGCGAAAGAGGTACGTTCAGTAAAATCCACAATTTAGTGAATTTGCGAAGTAACGTCCATTCGCCAGAGCTAATTGCCATCTGGCGAATTACCTATAGAGCCTATCTCTTTCACAAGCGAATTGTCACCTGCCCCCTTTAGTAAATTGGCAATGTCCCTGCAGCGAATTGACGCTAGCGTTAGCCACTTTTCCCTTTAGTAAATCTGTCTCTTAAAGGGATACTGTCATGGGAAAAATTTTTTTTCCCAAATGAATCAGTTAATAGTGCTGATCCAGCAGAATTCTGCACTGAAATCCATTTCTCAAAAGAGCAAACAGATTTTTTTATATTCAATTTTGAAATCTGACATGGGGCTAGACATATTGTCAATATCCCAGCTGCCCCTGGTCATGTGACTTGTGCTCTGATAAACTTCAGTCACTCTTTACTGCTGTACTGCAAGTTGGAGTGATATCCCCCCTAGCAGCCAAACAAAAAAAAATGGGAAGGTAACCAGATAACAGCTCCCTAACACAAGATAACAGCTGCCTGGTAGATCTAAGAACAACACTCAATAGTAAAAACCCATGTCCCACTGAGACACATTCAGTTACATAGAGAAGGTATAACATTTCAAAAACGTATTTTTCAAATTCGGGTGAATGGGATTGACCCACAAACACGAAGTCAATTCGAGTTTTTCACCAAAAAAACCTTGATTTTCAGGATGTCTCCAAACAACTCTAAATTGCTTCCAGTATGTCCCACATAAGCTAAAACAGCAATTGGCAGGTTTAAGATGGCAAATAGTCAATTAGAATTCTTAAAGGGCCAGTACATGATAAATTTTGAAATTCAAATATTTTTTAAAAAAACTCATATTGAATTTTAACTATTCCCTAGTAAAATTAAACTAAAATAAACTCTAAATTCAAATTTTTAAATTTGAAAATGTAATTTTCACTTTGACCTTTGATAAATCTACCCCTTAATGTAGAAAGCACAATTTTTGTATACTGTTTTTTAGCAGTGATATACAGTATGGGTCCCAAGAACCCACCCACTGGATGTGGACAGTAGAGTAGAGGCTCTATGATTTGAGTATGACATTACTAGTAAATATCCACTCCTTTAAAGGGGTTATTCATCTTTGAGTCAAGTTTTAATATGATGTAGAGAGTGATATTCTGAGACAATTTGCAATTGGTTTTCATTTTTTATTATTTGTGGTTTTTGAGTTATTTAGCTTTTTATTCAGCAGCTGTCCAATTTGTAATTTCTGCAGTCTCGTGAACTGATTTAAATAAGAGATTGGAAGGAGAGGGCCTGAATAGAAAGATGAGTAATAAAAAGTAAAAATAACAATACATTTGTAGCCTTACAGAGCATTTGTTTTTAGATGGGGTCAGTGACCCCATTTGAAAGCTAGAAAAAGTTAGAAGACAGTAAATAATAAAAAAAACAACTTTAAAACATAAATATTGAAGACCAATAGAAACATTGCTTAGCTGATTGGTTGCTATGGGTTACGGCCTCTGACCAAACTTAATGCCTTTTATTACACAACCCCTTAAAAGTTAACTTAAAGGGATACTGTCATGGGAAAAAATTTTTTTTTCAAAATGAATCAGTTAATATCGTCCTCTTCCAGTTTGCATTAAAGTCATTAAAAGGGGGGTTCACCTTTAAAGGGATACTGTCATGGGAATTTTTTTTTTTTCAAAATGCATCAGTTAATAGTGCTGCTACAGCAGAATTCTGCACTGAAATCCATTTCTCAAAAGAGCAAACAGATTTTTTTATATTCAATTTTGAAATCTGACATGGGGCTAGACATATTGTCAATTTCCCAGCTGCCCCAAGTCATGTGACTTGTGCTCTGATAAACTTCAATCACTCTTTACTGCTGTACTGCAAGTTGGAGTGATATCACCCCCCTCCCTCCCCCCCCAGCAGCCAAACAAAAGAACAATGGGAAGGTAACCAGATAGCAGCTCCCTAACACAAGATAACAGCTGCCTGGTAGATCTAAGAACAACACTCAATAGTAAAAATCCATGTCTCACGGAGACACATTCAGTTACATTGAGAAGGAAAAACAGCAGCCTGCCAGAAAGCATTTCTCTCCTAAAGTGCAGGCACAAGTCACATGACTTGGAGCAGCTGGGAAATTGACAAAATGTCTAGCCCCATGTCAGATTTCATAATTGAATATAAAAAAATCTGTTTGCTCTTTTGAGAAATGGATTTCAGTGCATAATTCTGCTGGAGCAGCACTATTAACTGATTCATTTTGAAAAAAATTTTTTCCCATGACAGTATCCCTTTAAAGGTGAACCACCCTTTTAATGACTTTAATGCAAACTGGAAGAGGAGCATAACACACCCAATTTTATTGTTAGCATTGGTCTTCAGTGGTTCCTCCTGTTCTTTTATATACATGAGTAGTCAGATATATTCCCCAGCCCATATAGCTAATATATTTGCCACTTGCATGCAGATTGAGAACGCTTCTAAAGCACAATCTCTCAAGGACTGTAGACTCAACTGAAAGGACAAAAGGTTCAGATTTAGGGGCCCAATCTAATTGAGAATGATGTATTCAATTAGCAATATAGATTCACCTTTAATTTGGCATATAGCTTCCTCAGTTAATAATTGAATCTGTCAGACTCTGTCAGGCTCTACTGGAAGATTCTCTAAGCCAGAATGCACTCTATCCGACTGTTTTAGCTTTTTGTGACTATTTTTGTTTCCAGAGTTTGTTTAGGGATAATGTTGAACCCTGCAGAATATGAAGCCTTATCTAGATTTGTAGAAAAAAACACATATAATTTGGAAAATACAATTTTTTTCTTAAAATACCATGGTCCATTGCCCAACCAACAAAGCTTGCCCTTGCACTTGATAGTTTTCTCACCTATTTCTCTGAAATGCAACACATCATGGAGTGAACGGAATGTAACATTAAAAAATTATGTTTAAATTTCTTTATAATAAAAACATTCAGTAATGAAGAAGATAATCAATTTTTTAGTTATTAAAAATGTTATTTTGTAGCTACAGTAGCAGAATTGAGGTAATGTGCTTCCTGTTACAACCAATTGCTAATAATGAGCTTAAGTAAATAACCGACAGGCATAAATATCGGAATAGTGTAAGTGATAGTTGACATAAGCACAATGATTTAAAAATGAGAAAATAGTAGACGGCTCATATCCTTGCTATGAGTAGAGAGCCATAAATACAGTATACTTGACTGCTGTTTGTCACCTGTTAATATTCTTTGTCACCCACAAGATCAAGGCACAAATGCAAAGTTGTATTGTATCTTAATAGCTATGTAAATGTACAGCCAGAAAACTGTCAGCACAAAATAAATCAACTCATCTAATCTTGTATAAAGAAGTTATTTGGCCATCACTACTTGTACAAGTCATTCAAATGATAGAATCTAACTTTACTTTTCTAAATGTTGCATATTTGCCCTCAATACTTTTTTGTGTTATGCGTTAAAATATGTGCAATTGCAACTGCTTGTTTTTTTGTCAATTGGATGCAATTGTGTTCAAAATTGTCAGAATGGGTACTGAGTGGTTTCCAGCTCTGTCTACATGATTATTTTGCCTCAAGTCTGCTGCTCCTATTGAGGCGTCTCATGGTAGGAACCTTGTAATAACAGCCAGGTTTCCTCTGCATCAGTAGGAGCACTTGCGCCTGATTCATCCGATTCATCCTTGATACAAAGATGCACAAGTCTAAGGGCTCTTACGCACGGGAGTTTTTTGCTGCGCTCCCCTGCATTCCACTTTCTTCCATTCAGCCACAACCTGCGTTTGGCGCTTACATTCATCTGTGTGAGTACAACCCCCTTCACAATAATTGTGTGTTTACTCCTGCGTTTCCCTGCAGCTGAACGGAAGAAAGCGCAACACAGGGGAGTGCAGGAAAAAATGCCTTTTTGTAAGAGCCCTAAAAAGGATGTACTTTCAGAGACAGATTGCATCAATTTTTGCACTTCTGCTTTTCTACTTTTCTACTTTTGATACTACAAGTATGGGATCCATCATCCGGAAACCTGTAATCCAGAAAATTTAGAATTATGGGAAGGCCAACTCCCATAGACTTCATTTCAAATAATTCAAAAAATCATTTCTCTCTAATTATAAAACAGCACCTTGTACTTCATCCCAACTAAAATATAATTTATCCTTAATGGACGTGTAACGCCTACTGGGTTTAATGAGTGTTTATATTATATTTTAGTTGACTTAAGGTATGGAGATCGAAATTATAGAAAGACTCCTTATCTGGAAAACACTAGGGGGCAGATTCACTAAAGAGTGAATTGTCACCAGCGACCAATTCACTCACATCGCACCACTTCGATAGGCGCAAATTTGCTACCACAACACTAATTCGCTAATATGCGAAGTTGTGCCCTGTGGCGTTGAACGCTGGTACTTTTCGCTAGCGTTACTTCAGCAGTGTAAGCATTTCATAGCAAAATTGCGCTAGCGTTCATTTGTGCCTAGTGAAAATTCTAGTGATCTTGCGCTTAGGTCAATTTACATCGGGTAATTTAAAGTCGTATGGACGTCTTTATTAAAAATGATGGTGCAAATGTTTGAAGTTACAACTTTTTATTACAATTGTCCACGGAACCTTAATAAAGACAAGAAAGTTATCATATACTACACATGAGCTCACTGTAAAATGAATGTTCCATATGTTATAAAATGAAGAAAACCATTACCCAAAAAAGTAAGTTAGGACTTTTGCAGCCAATCCCGCTTAAAGAAATGAAAAGTCGCCGGTGTTTTTTGAACTTTAATGCATTTTTGGCAGACAGGATATGATGTAAGTGACAGAAGATTGAGGAAGCTCTAGCTGCTTTATAGCACTTCACCTGGTCTGAGGTGGCAAAGTCAACTCTGACAAAAGATGTTACGCTCAGTACAATCCGCACTTTAGTGAATTTGTAGTAACGATTGTTCGCCAGAGCGAAAAGTCGCCTGATAGAGTGCGAATGAATGCTAATAACGGTGCCGTTCATTAGCAAATTGGCACCTGCGCCTGTTAGTTAATTGGCGATGTCCCTGCGGGTGGCAACGCTGGCAAAAAGTCGCTAGCATTAGCCACTTTGCCCTTTAGTAAATCAGACCCTAGGTCCTGTTATTCTGAATAAAATTCCTGTATTACTTTTAAAAAGGGATAACCCACTTTGGTCTTACAGTTGTAAAAGGGATGTCCAATTCTGGGCCTTTCATTTGTAAAACTTCCATCATTCTCAGTCATTTATTTTGGAATTCTGAGAAATAACATTGCATTGCATTGCGTAGAAACTAAATCAAAGAAAAATGAACTAAGGATAAAGAGACAACATTTCCCCAGTCCACTAACTATTTTATATATGATCAGCAGGTTAGAAATAATTCATGTAAACATCTGATTGGCTGCTATTGGTTAAATAACTAGAGCAAACAATGTATATGCTTATGAATTACTTTCATGTTCTATTTCTCCATTCTCCAAACTTATAATTTTTTCCTAGTGTAACTAACTGACTCATCAACATTTTTTCCCTGCTACAACTGACTCTCTTGGTGCACTCAAATGCTTTTAAACAGTGAATACATTAGTCCACTGGTTGCAACATGTAAATGATAGAATAAGGGAGCACAGAAATAAAACATTATCAGGGGTATTGAAACATTATCAATTGCTCAAGAAAAGAACACATGTAATATAGTGATCTGAACTGTGCCAAAGGTACTACTGACAACAGCCTTTCTCAGCTTTTCCCGAATAGGAAAATAAATGGGACACTGAATGGGCAACCACCATATTTGCTCCCATATCTACTGTTCTCTGGCTCCCTGGTGAGTAGGAGATCTCATGCACAAAATGCAAACAAAAGGATGCTACAAATAAAAATTTTGTACCACTCTGGTCTTGATCCACAGAATTTTCCAGCCTTGGTATCACTTAGTTAAACTATCTGACTATCCACATGTTATCAAATCAGTTTTACACACTCAACCCCTAGTTGAATTTTATCTATAACTCATGTTCATGAAATCCCATTCTGAGCTTTCATTCTGTCTATTTTATGAATGTAGAAGTATTCTCCCATTTATCACCTACAGATATAAGAAGCATGGCTGTTTTCACGTTGTCTCTAATGAATACATGATTAATGGGAACAGCCTATCTATTTGCTATCAGGCATTGTCTTAAATCAACCACCAGTTATTAAACAATAATGCTACAGAGGATTAAAAAGATCTTTGTGTGTAATTTCCATGGTCATCTGCCTTGTTTTCTGGGTTCCAAAATATATTTGAATCTGGCCCATAATCCTCATTTTTTCAGTAACTGTGAATGCAACACAGAGGCCTTGAATATAATTACGTGAGCATCAGCTAGTAACAATGAGATTGCTTGAACCTTTGTGAAATACGATGTTAGAGTTAGACTCGAAAAATAGGATAAGCCTGGATGACTTCCAGCTGGTAACAACATTCCTTTTGCTAAGTGATTTGAAGTAAATGGTAGATCAATCCGTCCGATGAATGCTCAGCAGAGAAGAGGTTAATTCCAGGAAAACAGCAGCCAAACACTTTGGATATTAATCTGTATAATCAACTAATGGAAGGCTCCTTTCAGCTCCTTTTCTGCAATTCCACAAACAGCCTATACCCACAAGACTCTGCAGAACATCAGGATTGCGAAATGACAGTGAAAGCCGCTGATGATGCTCTCATATCCTTTATAATATTTCAATTACATTGCCCTAATTTATAATGCTGAAATTGATCTCCATGCATTCTTTAATTAATAAATTCCCCAGAGAAAGAGTTTGAATATTGCTACAATTTCCACCTTCTTATTATTTCTAGTGG
Organism: Xenopus laevis; assembly: GCF_017654675.1. Lineage (NCBI taxonomy): Eukaryota > Metazoa > Chordata > Amphibia > Anura > Pipidae > Xenopus > Xenopus laevis. The sequence goes on from NC_054371.1 coordinate 200,907,295, forward strand.
GAGGGGGGGAATGTGTATAAAAGTCAGTTTGTAAGTCATTGGGACTCATAAACACTGGGCTAAATTTGCACCTGGGCAGTAAAGGTGGCCATACACGGGCAGATAAAGATGCCGATATCGGTCGTTTGGACCGGTTTGACAGCTTATCTGCCCGTGTATGGGGGCTTCCGACAGGTCTTCCCGATCGATATCTGGCCACGATATCGATCGGGAAGGTTTGATTTTTAACCGACCGACCCGTTGGAGCCCCTTGGCACATCGTAATTCGATCGTTCGAATTACCCCCGATATAGCCATGCCGTTAGTGGCATATCGGGGAAAGATCCGCTCGTTTGGCGATGTCGCCAAATGAGCGGATCTTTGAGTCTATGGCCACCTTAACCCATGCCAACCAATCAGATGATTGCTTTTACTGTTCAACCTACTGCTGGCTGAAAAAAAGCTCATCAATGATTGGTTGCTATTGGTTACTGCCCAGGTGCAAATTTGCCTTTTTTTTTTAAATGAGCCCCTATTGTAACTCAATAGATATAAATGTGTAAGACCACACTATATTACTATGTACATCAGGGGGCATTTACCATGACCCCAAAGGCAAGTGCTAGAGCACTAAAGGAAACAAAAGTGTGCCCCTAGTGCTTACTCAAAAGCACTTGTATACAGGGTTTTGCTGCATTGCAACCTGCACCCAACTGCAAGATAGAAAGGGCAGGGTATGATCCCATGATCCCATTTTTTTGCATTTTGTAGCCTGTCTTACTTCTCGTAAATGACCCCTATTTAAATTCACCACAAAGCACTGGTGCTCACCAAATTCCATTGCAGCACAAAAAAGGCAGAGGCAAAATAATTCTTCTTGACGGGCCAAACAGAACCCTACACAAGGGATGTTTTAATAAATGGGCAAAATGAGCAATTGCCTGGACTGGAGGCACCGGAAGATATTTCCTATGCTAAAACTTTTGACTGAAATGGCAGACACCTCATTTTTTATCAGCTGGAGGAGCTCAGCATAACTATTCACTCACATAGCTGTTGGTGCAGGGAGATTTCTTTGGACCTCTTTATTTTCTGCCTTACTTTTTTCAAGTTCTCCTTCTTGAGGGTTGTCCTATTACAAATTTGGTGGGGACCCACTAATGAGATGTTTGTCCTGAGCCCATTGGTACCTTAATGCAGACCTGCTTTATATGTTTTATAAGCTGAGTGCAATGAAAACCACACAAGCTTTTGCGGAGGACACTGTTATCAGTTATCCTTGACAAAGGGCTTCTCCCCAAAAGCTTGTGTGGTTTTCCTTGCACTCAGCTAATAAAACATGTAGAACTGTTGTTGTAGGATCCACTAAGAAGTATCTGTGTGCCTCCGTCATTTGTGATTTCCCACTTCATGAAAGCTCATTTTGTATCAGTGTTTAAAGAAAATTATGATATTATGTTTTTATTTTTCCACTCAAACAGAAAAAAACAAACAGAATTTAACATGACTGTAAATTACACGAGGCAGAAGAGAAAATGAGTAATTGGTTGACTTATGAATGTTGTGCGAATGCTGTGAATCTTTTATTTAGAAGAAGCTCCACACAAAGGGGCAGTAAAATAGAATTAATAATATGAACATAAAGAACCAATGAATAATGGTAAAAGAAGAAGATAACTGTTAGGCCTATAGGTGATGGGACACTGGAGGCTTTGATCACATTGATTTTCAAGTGGAAGAAAAACTGTGAGTCTTACAGCACACAGGAATGATTATCATCCAGTTGCTGAGAGATTTAATGTGCCATAAGAACTGTATTGTAATGTAATACAAGATATAAAGGTCTCACCAGGCCTGGTAGTCTATAACAACTAATTAGAAGCCTCGTTTACAACTGCAAGTACAAGTGTGGGTGAGCTGAAATGAGCACAAGGTTGCGTGTGTATTGACCTTATTCATTAAAGATACTCACGGGCAAATACACTTCCTTTCCTTTACCCCCTTTTTGAAGACAATGGTGAAACCCATGGTGGTATGAAAAAGGCCATACGGGAGCAGTGGCCTTTAGACAGCTCCATGTTGTAACATAGTAATATAGTAAGTTAGGTTGAGAAAGGCACGCATCCATCAAGTTCAACCTTTTAACCTGCCTAACTGCCAGTTGATACAGAGGAAGGCAAAAAACCCCATCTGAAGCCTCTTCAATTTGCCTCAGAGGGAGAAAAAATTCCTTCCTTACTCCAAAATGGCAATCGGACTAGTCCCTGGATCAACTTGTACTATGAGCTATTTCCCATAACCCTGTATTCCCTCACTTGCTAAACACCATCCAAACCCTTCTTAAAGCTATCTAATGTATCAGCCTGTACAACTGATTCAGGGAGAGAATTCCACATCTTTCACTGTAAAAAACCCCTTATGAATATTTAGGCGGAACCTCTTTTCTTCTAATCAGAATGGGTGACCTTGTGTCAGCTGGAAAGACCTACTGGTAAATAAAGCATTAGAGAGATTATTATATGATCCCCTTATATATTTATACATAGTTATCATATCACCCCTAAATCGCCTGTTTTCCAGCGTGAACATCCCCAATTTGGCCAGTCTTTCCTCATAGCTAAGATTTTTCATACCTTTTACCAGCTTAGTTGCCCTTCTCTGGACATTCTCTAATACAACAATGTCCTGTTTGAGAGATGGAGACCAAAACTGTACGGCATATTCTAGATGGAAGAATGACCACTTTATGCCCCTTTTAATTCAGCTCAAGACCTTATTTGCCCTTGATGCTGCTGACTGGCATTGCTTGCTACAGCCAAGTTTAACATCTACAAATACTCCAAGGTTGTGGTGCCAGTCATTTAATTTTTTTTTAAATGACAACCATTTAGTAGTTTTAACTTTGAAAAGTTGCAAGCTCCTGTAGAAATAAATAATATTAGAATTCGTAATGAGTAAGATGAAAGCAAGTGTAGGACTGAGCAGTAATGACTTTGATGGAGTTGGTCAGCTTGAATATAGCGCAATATATGGACAAACAATCCCAGTTTTGTTGAAAGGGGAGATGTTTTGTGCAGTGCAGAAATAAAAACATCTTCAAGAGAAATTTGTTCAGGTTTTGTTCAGATGGCTGAATATTGTCTCCCACTTTCATGACTGGGAAAGTGGGAATGCCCCAAAAGTGCAAATAATAGTGCTGGGCTGAAAAGTGCCCGGTGTGGCTATAGCCTCAGGGTGAGATTATTAATCCAGCTTCACTTCTAATTCTGGTTAATTCTATTTTTCCTTAACATCATTTTTTTAATCGAGTTTCATGTCTTTGTTTAGGAGTATAATTGTATCAGAGTAGTCTTTAACAAGCAAAGCTACTACTAATTTGGTTAGCCAGCATCATTCGTTCCACGGCGCAGAGCTAATTTCCCTTTTTTTGGAATGCAGTCCTAATTAAGCCTTACAGGGAAGAGAAAGTATTGATTATTACTTCCCGATGTGGTGGAGCTCTGCCAGAACTGCTTTCTACTTCATTATTATTGAACTATTTAAAGGATGCTATATTTTCTCCTTTGTGCCAAGAAATACAATTAACCTTGGCCTGACCTTCTTTCTCTTTCAAGTGTGCATTGTTTGTACTAATGTCTGTAACAGTGACTCCCTGCACTTGTTAATATATTACAAGTTCATTTACCAGATTTAGATCCTAAACACATTCTTAGACTTAGACAGATAGACGGATAATTGAATGGACAAGTGTCAGACACAGGAGTCCAATTTACAAATCCAGTACTCACTGGTGATGCCTGACAATAGTGCTGTGTGAATATACAGTAGCTGCTGAGGAGGTAAGGACATATAGCATTAATACACCAAGCATTACAGTTCGGCTTCCAGGCCCGGATTTGTGGCAAGGCCACAAAGGCCCGGGCCTAGAGTGGCAAGTTATTTGGGGTGGCATGCTGCCTGGCTGCTTGCTGAGGGACACTGGGGATGCACTGCTCCCCAGTGCTCCGGTGCATGCACTCAAGTGGGTGGGGGGTGCCAGGCTGCGTGGTTGTGCTGCTGGTGGGCGATAGGGATGCCCCCCTACTGGTATTTTACCGGCCTGGCCGGTAAAAATGATGGCTGATCCCAATGTTATTAATAGGGAAAAAGATAAATATATAGGAAGGCCGATATTCTTTTTCAGAAAAGGTGGCAACCCTAGTGGGCGGCCTAGGGGTGCCCGAGATCCAAATCCAGCCCTGTCTGCTTCATGATTCTACAAAGTTATTTGTTCACTAAAGTAAATGTTTATATTGTCAAAAGTCTGTTATTTCACTGCTAATTAAATTGCTGATACAGAAACCCGTTATACAGAAAGCTCGAAATTACGTGAAGGTCATCTCCAATAGACTCCATTTTAATGAAATAATTCACATATTTTAAACATGGTTTCCATTTTCGCTGCATTAATAACAGTACCTTGTACTTGATCCCAACTAAGATACAATTGATCTTTATTGAAAGCAAAACAACCCTGTTGGTTTTATTTAATATTTAAATGATTTTCAGTAGACTTAAGGTATGGAGATCCAAGTTACAGAAAGATCCCCTATCTGAAAAAACACCAGGTCTTGAAAATTCCAGATAACAGGTCCCATACCTGTGTGAACAATGTTGATCTAACCGCCTGCTGTTTACATTGAAAACCTGTTTGCAGAAACCATGCTAGCAATTGTTTCACCCAGTAGAGCTATGGGCTAATTGAGCCACACACTGGTTGGTGGAAACAATACCAAAAAATGCTCTTAATGAGTGCAATTCCATCTGCACTGAGGCCACACACATGCAATCACGAGACAGTCTCCCAGCTCATGGGCATGTGTGTGATGTCAAATGCATATGCATAAGATTGGAAACAATTGGAGACAGACATCACCAGTGATGTTGACCATAGAAACAATTACATTTGAGCTGTCACCTACAAGTTAGAAAACAAATCTGACTGGTTTCAAGCGGTAGTATCACCCGTGATGTTTGTCTCCAGTGTTAATAAATATGCCCCTATGCCTCATTTCTATGCTTGTGTCTGAAAATGGCCACCTGCTCTAGGAGGAGTATTAGCTCTATTATCCAACACTTCTGGCCTGGGAAACAATTTTTCATTGATAGGTGCCCTTTAAAGCCCATTGCACACCAGGGGGCAGATTTATCAAGGGTCGAATTTCGAAATAGAAAAAGCTTCAAAATTCGACCATCGAATTGGAATACTTCAAATTCGAATATCGAAGTCGAAGTTTTTTTACACTGAATTTGGCCATTTGCGGTCGAAGTAAAATCGTTCGATCGAACTATGAAATCCTTTGGATCGAACGATTTTTCTTCGACTTTAAAAAACTGTTCTACAAGGTCCCCATAGGCTAACATTCAGCAGGTTTAATTTGGCGAAGTATTGAAGTCGAAGTTTTTTTTAAAGAGACAGTACTTTGATTATCGAATGGTCAAATATTCAAATGATTTAATCACAGTCATAGTATCCTATTCGATGGTCGAAGTATCCAAAAAATTACTTTGAATTTCAAATTTTTTTACTTTGAAAATTCCCTCTAATTCACTTCGACCCTTGATAAATCTGCCCCCAGGTGTGAGAAGCAGCTGTCTGCTATTAAAGTGAATGGCAAATCCTGAGCTCTTTTTAAGGACCCTTAGGGCTCTTACAGATGAGTGAAGCTGCGCTCCCCTGCGTTATGTTTTTATGCGTTCAGCCGCAGGGGAGCACAGGAGTAGACACATTCAGTTTTTTTCAATGGGGCTGTACTCACACAGGCGCATGTAGGCGGCGAATGCAGGAAAAATGCAGCATGTTGCGTCTCAACCTGGGTTCGGCGCCGACATGCACCTGTGTGAGTACAGCCCCATTGAAAAAAACTGAATGCATCTACTCCTGCGCTCCCCTGCGGCTGAACGCATAAAAACGGAACGCAGGGGGAGCACAGCTTTAAACGCTCATCTGTAAGAGCCCTTACACATGGACATACGTATCTTCAATCCCTGTGCATTGAAGTTAACTGACTCCATTCTTTTCCATAGTAACTGTACCCGCGGGAGCAAACTGAAACTCATAAGAAATACAGGTTGTTGCAGGTACAAACACTTGTGTGTAAGGGCCCTAAGACACTTGTGCACTACTGTGCACGTTCAAATTCTTTCCGTGTGGTTACAAAAGTTGAGAACAAACCTGGAATATGTAAATGGAATCCTCAGGGTGGCAGCTTTTCCAACGCACATGCAAAGAACTGAAGCTGCAGCTGGTGGATCACTGATTCTGCTTTGCATCACTCACTGAATCAGCAATATTATCAGAATTTGCTAGGATCTTTGAAAAGTGTTAACTTGTGTACAGAAGTCACCCTGTATGGTTTGGTTCTTTAGTTATTTATGTACATTACTTACAAGAAAGAACATCTCCCACATATAATTCCCCAACATGGAAGGTCTGGGATGAACCCTTTTCAGGATTCCTGTACCCATGAGTTCCAGGCCCATACTGGCAATCTGTGGGTTCTGGCAAATGCCAGAGGGTCTGCTGTGAGATGTCATAGACAGTCATTGTTTAGAGGGCTGGTGGGGGCTGTATGGGTCTCAGTGTACTTGAAATGTCAGGGCCTATTTTGAATCCCAGCCCAGGCCTGCTGAGTTATTATTTGCAGCAAGGTATCTGTGTACCTGGGCCTCACGTTCTGTACCAATGAGCAAGAGTGTCTGAGGCTTCAGAATATTTCTAGCAATGAGTCACCAGTTCAGTTTGCCCTTGTTGTACTGCTTATCACAGCTTTTACATTAGCTAGACCATTTTATAGCCCAAATGAAGGATATTTTGGCTATAACTCCATTGGTAGGAGCAATTTAGCCTGAATGGGAAGCCAATGTTCACCTTTAGCATAACAAATAAGTGCTGCAAAAGCTGCAGGGAAAAAGATGAGCATATTGATACTGTAATTTAGCATTTATAGGATTAACTTGGCCATACGCAGTCCAATATACGCTGCTGGTTCAAGCAATTCCACAAAATACCAATTCATTTTAAAAAACTTTCAGAAGTTGTGAGAGAAGAGTGTGAGAGAAGAATCGCAACCGAGAGGGTCAGACGAGTGATTCATGAAGTCTTGACATAGTGATATATTAACAGATTGTAATCGTAGACATAAAGTCTGGAGCCACGGAGGACTTATATGAGACTGCCTTGGAGGGGGTGATCAGTTCACGGATGTGCATTTTACAGTATTTGCTTTAACAAACAGACTTGGGTGCAGTCATTTTACTAAAGGTTGGATTACACTAAATTTTAGCTAGTATTGTTGATCTGCAGGATGTTATACATGAGTGAGACAGACATTATAATGTGGGATAGCATATGTATTACCTTATTTACTAGTAATTGTGATGTTACTATTAGGATGCTTTAGGGCAGTGGTCCCCAACCAGTTGCTCACCAACGCCTTGGATGCTGCTCCCAATGGCTTCAAAGCAGGGGCTTATTTTTGATGTCCTGGCTTGGAAGCAAGTTTTGGTTGCATAAAAACCAGCTAGTCCACATAGGGGCTAACAAATAACCAATCACAGCCCTTTTTTGGCACCCCAGGAACTTTTTTTCGTGCATGTGTTGCTCCCCAACTCTTTTTACATTTGAATGTGGCTCACAAGTAAAAAAGGCTGGGGACCCCTGCTTTAGGGTGAAATTATACAGTTTTTTGAGAGGTTGACTGTATTTATAGTTTTCTTTAGGCAATGCTAAAAGGCAAAACGTATAGATACAGTGTATGTTTAATTGTCCATTGTTATTATATTCCATTAATATCATTAGAAAAGGCTGCTAAGTTTCAGCATACTGATGGCATCTTACTTTGAACTGGTATCCACAAAGGCACTATTCTATAAAAGCTTTGTTTTGCATAGTCACTGGGGCAAATTCACTAAAGGGTGAATTTTCGCCAGGTGCAAATTAGTTACCACTATGCTAATTCACTAAAATGTGAAGTTGCGTCTCAGCAGTCGAACAATGGTGAAGTTTCACTAGCGTTAATTAGCAAGTGCGAGCATTTCACATGGATCTTTTACTAGCGTTCAATTCTGCCTAACGAAACTTCGTTAGTACTCTTACGCTTAGGTCAATTTGAATAGGGCGGGTACATATATGTCGTATAGATGTCGTTAGATGTTGGTTAAAATGATTGAAGTTACCACTTATTATTATAAATGTATAAGGAAGCCAAATAAAGAATAAAGAGATCTCTAATGCCCTAGACATGAGCCCACCATAAAACAAATGTGGCATGCCCCTCAAATTGGTAAAAAATATTTTACTTTTTGTAAATTGGGTCTACTAGAAAATCATTTAAACATTAAATAAACCCAATAGGCTGGTTTTGCTTCCAGTAAGTATTAATTATATCTTAGTTTGGATCAGGTACAAGGTGCTGTTTTATTGTTACAGAGAAAAAGAAAGTCATTTTGAAAAATGTGAATTCTTTGGATAAAATGGAGTCTATGGGAGACGTCCTTTTCCGTTATTTGGAGCTTTCTAGCTTACGGGTTTTTCAGATAATGGATCCCATACCTGTACTATGTATTGGTGTTACTTATTGCATGTATTGGACATTAGAGAAAGCAAAATTATCGACTGAGAAAGTTTTGCAAATTCGATTGAATTGGATACTTTTATGTGAAAAACTGTTGCTTTGGAAACAGGGTAGCAAGTATCACAGAGCTGCTGTGTTTGAAACCCATCAGTGTTTCAAGTTGCCAGTATTACAGTTTACGCAAACCATAAGTTAAAGTGTGACAGCCATTATTATATTTGACAGTTTTCAGCAATATCGATTCATTGGTAACATGAAGCAAGCCTGTGTTGAGCCAAAGAAGGAGCCATGTTGCACTGTGGCATTAGATAACTATGAGTCAGTGAATCCATACCCTGAAAAATAATGAAGATAATGAATTCTGAAAATCGAATTACAGGGCATGTCACTAACATTCTGACTCACAGTTAAGGCTGCAAAGGCTTTTGCACAAAAGTTCAAATTAAATCTGTTTGGTACTAGAGTGAATTAAATATCTGAAATTTCTGATCCAAGCGCAATGAAAATGAAGAATACCCTGTGATGATAATTGAACGGAACAGTAACTTTCCTTTGAGAAGAGCCAATAACCTCACAAAATATCACAGAAGAGCAAAAGAGATTTACCCCCCCCCCAAAAAAAATGTATCACAAAACAATAAAATGAATCAACCTTTGGAGACTCTCTGTACAGTAAAGGGTAAGGCTATGGAAGCCTCTATTAAACATGGCTCAATGGTGGGTTGGGATGGGTTCCTTTTTGGCAATAATGGGCATAGGTTATTATTAGAAAGCTATATGAATGCAAAGTTGGGGTCAGGAAGTAAGAAACTTTAGGTTTTACATGCATCTATTCTATTGGTGTATTAGTAAGAGGTAATAAAATGCCTGTATTTGATGGTGCTGCATGCAGGAGGAACAGCAATTGGGTGGCACAGAAGTGCCCTGAAATTCCCCGAGTGTGCACATTATTCAGAGCACAGAAGCTGGGCAGCACCGGGAAAATGCAAGGCACTAGGGAGACCTAGAAATCCCACCCAAATGTGTGTTTTTTCAGAATTCCGGCATAATAGTGAGCACCTGCAAAAGATGTACCAATCATAAAATATTCTTATGTTAATGGCAGCCAGGGGACAGTGGCATACTATAGAATGTCATACTGCCAAGTGGCCATCTGCTGCAGCTTGGGTCTTATATAGATCAATGAGCACCAGTCTATGGTAAACAATAGACAAGGGTCACCACACTTCTGACAAATCAACAGGGGAACAGTAGTGATGCCTTGAACCAGTCAGTTCCTATGGATTTATGCATTCCCTACTCTGATAATCTATATTAACTCCTAAATACATAGCTGTACAGATTACAATGTGCAATGGAGCAACACTTCACATCCCCCACCCTTCAGCGAAATCTCGGCCACTTTCTTTGGATTAGAGGACATTTCTATAGTCTCTGTTGTAAATTGGCTAGAAAACATCATTGCAGCGTACAGTGGTGCTCAAAAAGCAGCTGCTGAGCTCAGATCTAGGATAGCTCCAGGCATATTATGCTTGGCTCCTTTCTTTTTGTGCATTCCTCTTCCCATTCTCCCAGTGCTACTAAACTATGGGGAAAATAAAATAATTTGTGCCAAGAGATTAAAGGAATTTAAGTGAATTTAAGTGAATACATTTGGAGTTTCTGAAAACTGCATTAAAACTCCAATCTCCTAAATTTTGTGTGTATATATATATATACAAACAAGGGAAAGTTGTGCTCACCACTATTTTTTAAAACCATTAGGCGGGGGTGCAATGAGGCTGTGACCACAAAATACATATAGTCAAATACAAGAGTCCTCTGCACTCAACCCATTATCAATATATTTAAGACAGAGACATTTTGTGCATACTGCTACTGAAAAATGCCTTACCCTTTAAACAAAACAGGGATTGTTTGTCCATATATTGCAATATATTTAAGATGGCCAACTACATCAAAGTCATCCCATATCTGGCCAGTCCTACGCTTAATTTTCATCTGATTCATTAAGAATTCAATTGCTTAATTATACATTTTACAAGTTTTACCTGCAACTTACTAGCTGCTTTCAAAGTAAAACTCCTAAACTTGGCTGCCCTTTTATTAGACACCAGTGGGATCTAATAATTAAGCAATTGAATTCTTAATGAATCAGATGAAAATTGAGCATAGGACTGGCCAGATATGGGATGACTTTGACGTAGTTGGCCAGCTTAAATATATTGCAATATATGGACAAACTATCCCTGTTTTGTTTAAAGGGTAAGGCATTTTACAGTAGCAGTATGCACAAAATGTCTCTGTCTTAAATATATTGATAATGGGTTGAGTGCAGAGGACTCTTGTAGTTGACTATATATATATATATATATATATATATATATATATATATATATATATATATATATATCTATATATCTATATATATCTATATATCTATATATATATATATATATATATATATATATATATATATATATATATATATATATATATATATATATATATATATATATATATATATATATATATATATATATACACACATACAGGTATGGGACCCTGCAAGATCTGACCAAGAAACATTAATTTTATTAGAAACTACTCTGTGCCATCTTTTGCTTTAAGGATAACAAGCCAGCACTGCCATATCGAATAAGTGTCATTTTGTTTTAAACTTTGAAAAAAGGAGCATCACCTGATTTGTGCGTGTTTTCCTTCATCTTGTTATGGATGGCTTGCGTGTGTCATTTATTTATGGGAAATCTCACAGTGGGAATGCAAAATTGCCCATGAAACATTGATTTATTGAGATGCTGCACTTTGGTTCTTCCGTTTGTGATGTTTTTCAGCATCTTATATTAGTCTGAAAAATTTGTTTTGTCAAAATAATCTCTAGAAAATTTATCATCAGCTCACCTAAGGCAAAACTGTTCTCTGCGCCGGGCGAAATTTTTCTTGAAACAATCATCCCCTCTGCATGGGGCGCAGAAGCCGACTGCTTGTATACAATTGTGTTGCATTCAATGGCAAGGCGGGGAAGAAATATATGCAGTCAATGTACAAATGCTCAGTATGTTTTGTTTTATATAAATATGTCTATGCAAATCTCCTTTGCCATATCTGTGTCACTTCAGATGTATCAGGAATACACAATTTAATCAATCACTTTATATTAAAGTTTTTTTCTTTCTTAAATAAACCAACACCCAGATTTATTTATATCAATCCACTGGTTCCATTCACTCACAGCTATCAGTTGGTTTCTGGGGGGTTTAAATGACACGATAATGAAATGGACACTATAGGGGTAATTTATTAGCGCAGCCACAAGTGTGGTTGTGTTAAAATTAACACAGATCTTATTCTTTTTGATGCCATTCATTAGAGGTACTTGTGTCCAGACATTGTACTTGTAGTTGCTGTGCTACTGCCACCCTGTACATGACAGTAATTTCAGGGTTCCCTCTGCACAATTGTACCAAGAGAATCACACAATAATTGTGTTTTAACACTGCAGGCTGGAAGTGGCACGTCCGCACAATAAAGAGCACGGGGTAACCCGGCACCTGAATTGCCACGTGTGCCAGTGTATTTGT